>NW_024426552.1:2265929-2331549 GCF_017311325.1 Ursus maritimus
CCCCCCCCCCCCCGATTAACACACAACAGCTAGCTACGCCCTATACATCAGCAGCAAGTCACTACACGGAGGAGCCCCGGGAACCAGGAATTCACGGGAACACCGAGTTATGAGCAACTGGTCTCACGAGAGGCTCCGGTCTCTCGGACTGAGCTCTGTAGAGTCACGGAGGCCTCCACAGAGGGCAGGCTCTCCCCAGTGCATGGCAGAATTGACGCGGGCCCCCCACGCCCCCACAGCGTCCCAGCGGGCGGCCAGGGCTCTCAGAAGAAGAGCCTCCAGGACAAAGGGCTTGTTCTAGGCTCCTAAAGACTACGGAAGCCGTCAAGGACAGAACAGGCTTCCACCTGTGAACACTAAGCAGACACCAGCAAGGGCAGAGAACACGCCTCCAGGGATGGAGTGGGGACACCTGGCCACGGGCCCCAAAGACAGCCCCAGAGACCTCAGGCTCTCTGTGTGCCCACCCCTCCACTCGGCCTCAGGGCAGGGGGCAGAAGGGGCGCAAACCAAGAAGAAAGCAGCTGGCGACAGGACAGAGGCTCCTGACCACACGTGGCACTCCCTCCTCCACTGGTCTGACTGTGGAAGGTACTGGTTTCACTGGAACAGCACTCTCTTTTCAACTTCTGGCCATGCCTGAAGCTGGCCAACCTCTTCCCCACCGAGGGGAAGAAGCCCCTCCTAATACTGGTCCCTTCTGTCCCCAGAACAGACAATGCAGGGGGCAGCCTCCAACGTGGAACCAGCTGGATTTGGGGCAGCCCCCGCCCTGCCCGCCAACCCAGCTGGCAACACGTACAGCCTGGAGACGTCGTCCAAGTGCCGCTGGATGCTCTTCTGAAGGAACTGAACGGCCGGCAGCACCTTCCCCACTCTGCAAAGGAGACCTGCCTCAGTGCACAGCCTCAGCCAGATGCCACGTGGCCCTCTCGTGGGCGCACACGCAGCTCCCCCTCTGACCTACAAAGCCAGCTGAGGGCCAGGACTCACGGCTGACCGCGCAGGACAGCACGTCTCACCTGGACTTCAGCTCCTGCCCGTGCGCCAGGAGCAACTTCTGAGTCCATATGAGGTAGAACTCCAGGTGGCAGGACACTTCAAAGGATGAAGCTAAAAACTCTAGCACTTTCTCCACATACAACTCAGGGAGTGAGGAGCTGACAACTTCAACTATGGGAAAAGGAGAAAACCGGGCTCGCTTTCTAGAGAACCCTCCATCAGAAGAAAAGGTGAAGACAGCAGAGAAGAGACGCGGGGTCCTCGCGGCCCTGCCCCGGTGCTCACCCTCGCCCCAGGGCACCGACTCCAGCGCCTCCTGCAGCAGCTTCCTCTCGTTGAGCCGGAAGGCCATGAGGATGGCCCGGGTGTAGTCCTGCTGGCGCAGGGCCGCCCGGATCCGCGCGGGGGTGACACCAGTGTCCAGCTCAAACGGGTCAAACAGCATCTGCGCGTCCAGGGAGTAGACGAGGAGCCCCTCGGTGGTGGTGGCCGCCCAGCAGCGCCCTGGGAAATGAAGCCACCGAGAGCCTTCCTAAACACCGACTTTCACTTTTCCCCACCTTTTTAAAGAACAGGTACTGAGTATGTCCCCATGGCCCCAAATGCAACAGTAGGAAAGGTGCACGGGGATGCCTTCCTCCCACTCCCGCCCCTGACGCCGGCTCCTCTGGGAGGGGCGCCAGGGTCGCTTGCGCAGGCTTCTCTCCAGCAGGCGTGTGCTCGCAGGAGCAGATACGCACGCGTAAGCTTCCGTCCCCGTCTGCACCAGGCCCGGTCAGCAACTCTGTGAGGGCGCGCACTGGTCTCTGTGGGCCATGCGGCCTCTGCCGAGAGGCTGCAATGGCACCACGGAGCCCAGGGAAGACGCATAGGACAACCAGCATGGTGGTCCCCCAGGCGCCCAAACGAGGGGCTGCCAGAGTTGTCCCCGGGCCACAGTCTGCAGCCCGGCTCGCACAGCGGTACGAGGCCACACGCTGCCCTGCGCCCTGCTGCCTCCACCACTTGATGCTCAATGCTGGAGAGTGTCAGCCATCACCCCGCACACAAGCCCACTACAAGCCTCCGTCCTGCTCGCTCTGGGGGACCGCATTTGGCCCCGTGGGCACAGACCCTCCCCTGCAGCCCCTTAGATGACTGGCACATGTGAGCAGTGCTCAGGGTGGGTGCCTGCCTCCCCTTTTCAACGCCCAGCAGATCTGAGGCCACCCCCTTCAGTGTCCTCTGAAGAGAACAAAGATGACCATGTGTTACCCATGGAGAACAGCAGCGCCCAGAGCCAGCCAGAAGCTGTGACCAACCTGGTCCCTGGGAAGAGGTGACAGGTCCACAGTGTGCTCCGTGGGCCCCGAAGCCCAGCGGGACGGACCCCCCCACCCTTCCCAGCACCAACAACTGGCTGGTCGGAGCTCACCGGTGGGAGAGAAGCGAAGTGAAGTCACCCTGATTTCAGGCTTGAAGTGCCGAGAGCTCATGTCACCTGGAAAACAGGGTGACACCTCCCTTACCACTCACGGACAAAGGGAGGCCCCCCTGCTGCTCTGGGCCCGTCAAGAGCAGCGGCCCTGCCCCCGGCCTTCCTGCTCTGTCAGCACATGCAGCAGGTGAGTCCTGCCCAGGGCCCCAGCAGCTGTTCCACGGGCGCCGCTGGCATCCCGCTCCCGGGAGCATCCATCCAGCTTGGCCAGTAGACAGCTTGCCTATTTTGGCAAAAGCCCTTGGCCCAGCCCCAAGGTGTGAGGCAGGGTGGCCCCGGTCCCCACCAGCCCATTCTGCCCGGCACTTTGTGCAGTGCACAAGTCACACAACTACACAGGGCAGCTCTGTGCAGTGGAGGCTCATCCTCACTGGGCATCACCATGTGAATCCCTTCTGAAAATTCAAATCTGCCGCTTAAGGAATGATATGCGTCTATGGTATGAAATTCAATGCCTTGCAAGTCATCTGAGAAAAGTCACCTGGAGGCCACCTGTCTCCTCAGAAATACTCTGCTGGGGACTCTCGCTCTCGATATGACCACCACTTGGGGCTGGGTCCTTATGGATCCAGCAGACCCCCTGGTCTCTGCACTCAGCGCCAACAGCACCTGTTCTGCTCAAACCGTGACCAGACGGGCTGAGAGCCGCCTTTGCACATCACTGAGGAGTTAGGGACCCTGTTTTCGTTAAGAGATGCCCGAGAACACACGTGGCACAGTCACAGGCTGCTCCAGGGCCCGCGTTGATGGTGCAGTCCTCCCCCATCACCCAATCGGTCGCTGAGACGTCCCCGCTCCCCAACATGCAGGGTGGGCCTCTGGCACTTGGAGTGGCATGAGTCAGGGCTGGAATGAGCCAGCCCAGGCCAGCACCGGGGGGAGGCCGGCACCAGGCGGGGGAGGCCGGCACCAGTGGGGAAGCCAGCAGGGCAGTGCAGCTGCGTGTCCAGGACCAACACACCGACTTTCTAGCTGGTGGATGTCCCCTCCTGATGGTCTACCAGGGCCTGAGGGCCCCTCCGCCCTCATGCCCTGTCACTGTGAGGGGCGTGCCCCCCTTGAGCCCCTTGACTGCCAGGTCCCTGACCCCAGAGCCTTCCTTGTGGCCCATGTGGGGACAAGTGCAAGGCACAGGGCTGGGCAGTGGCTGGAGAGTAAAACCACAGGCCCAGACAGGCAAGGGGGCCACAGGCCACTCGTGTGGACAAGTGCTCCCGGACACAATCACTGCGGCCCCAACAGAAAGCAAAGCTGCTGTCACCCAGGAAAAGTGGGTGGTGGGCAGGGCAGCCTGCTGCGGCCGGGACCTTGGGGGACGCGAGCGGCGCTCCACTCACCTTTCTTTACACCCGGCAGTGGTATCACGACTCCATCCTCCACCCCAGCATCTTGATCGATTAGCGCCAGGTTGCCAAACTCTGTCATTTTCCTTCGGTTCAAAAACTCCTAGAAGGACAAAGCCCCAGGTCCAGGTGTCTCGCCTGTCAGGTGGAAGGCACGAGCCCAGCCCCCAGCCCCTGCCCGGCTCACGTGCCACAAACACCAGAGAAGACAAAGCCCCGTGGGGAACGCCCAAGGGACACACGGATCCCGAGACACTGACAAGCCTATCCTCACCCCTTGTGAGGCGGAGCCTGCCCTCAGAGCCTGCTGCAGGTGCTGGGGCCCCGGACTCTAACACACCCCTGGCAAGGGGCCCCGTCAGCCTCTGCGGGGCCAGCACACACGGGGGCGTCTGCTCACTCAGCCTGCCCATCCTCAGGGAAGCGACGAGGACGCGTGCCCCCACCAGAGGCCCTCAGGAGGGGGCGGGCCTCGCCCTACAGCGGGGCAGGGGACACGGAGGGCAGGCCCGGGCCAGGCAGACCTGCACGCTCCCTCACCTCCATGGCGTCCAGGGAGAGGTTGCAGGAAATCTCAAACTTCTTCCTGAGGATCTGCTCCTTGACGTGATAAATGCAGACGAACTTGGACATCCCCCCCGCCAGGACGCTCTGGCCGTCCGCAGAGTAGCACAGAGTGGTGAAGGCCCTGAAACAGAGGGGACACACATGTAGGCACCACCCAGAGAGCCCCAGGAGGCAACCAGCGCCCGCAGCATCCTCGGCAGGGCTCTGGCCTGGGCCTCACAAGACCCCGTCACCCGCTCTGCTCCGCAGCAGCACCACCCCAGGAGGGACCTCCTGAGACACGACCCTTTCACAGAAGGGTCTCGAGTCATGGGGTTTCCTTGTCCCAGTCAGAAGGACACGGAGGCCACCTTGCCTGACACGCGCACAGCGGCCACTGGCAGGGGTGCCTACTCAGCCCTGCGCGAGCGGAAGCCGGGCACGCACTGGCCTGGCTGCTCACGGGACATGAGACAGCGTTACGTGCGACACCAAGGAGCGCGAGCGGCAGAAGGAAACCGAACAAGACTTCGTCAAATCTGAACACGTTCGTGATCCAAAGACACCGTCAGGAGTGAAAAGAGCCCCAGGGCAGAAAGAGCGACTTCCAGCCCCAGAGCCGTCCGGCACCGCCTATCTCGAATACACGAACTCTCATGGCGCCGTGGAGACAAGCCGATGCAGAGGAGCAAGTGCCCCGGACGGACCTTCTCCAGACCCCACTTATGAACGGCCGGTCGGCCTACGAGAAGACGCTAGACAGCATCAGCCCTTAAGGAAACGCGAATTAAAACGACACGCGGACAGCGCCTCACACGCGGCCCCACAGAGCTGTCGTTTAAAAACCACGCAGGGAACCCGTGTTGCTGGCGGGAGGGGAAGCGGCCGCTGCAGGCGGCGGGGCCACTTTGCAAAACACTCCGGTGCCTGAGGAGCAAACCCTGGAAACCACGTGACCACCAGCAATTCCACTCTAAGACACACCCAGAAAGATGTGAGAACAGATGCGCTCACAGACGCCCGCTCCCAAAGCCTAAGCGGCATGAGGGACACGGAGACCGACCAACCGCAAACCCACCACGGGTTCTGTGCTCCCCGAGGGGAAGAGCCCCGTGGCTGCACAGGCCCCCAGGGGCCCCTGGGCTTCAGGGGCAAGGCCCGCTGCGCCCGCTCGCTGAGGCACTCACTTCCCCTTGGCCGAGTGCTTGGCGGTGACCTTGTCCAGCTCCTTCCTGCCCGTCTTGAGGTCATGCCTGCCCTCGATGGAGCCCGTCTGCACGGCGTTCTCAGGGTCCCAGAAGGTGATCTGGGAGTTCAGGGTGGCCACAGCCAGCTCCGCACCATCGGGACGAAAGGTCACGGCCAGAGCTGAAGAGAGACGCATCATCAGGGCCAGAGAAGAGCCAAGGCCCCAGCAGATGGCCACACCCTCCCCTGCCCTCACCCAGCCTGAATCCAGAAAAGCCAGGTGGGCACCAGCACCGGAAGTCTGTGCATGACGGGTGGGGGCCCCTGGGTCTCCCCAGAGAAGCTCCACCCTGCGAGGGAGGCCCCAGGCCCCAACTGCCTCGGGGAGCAAGAGGGTCCAGGTGGGGTCCCGGGACAGGCACAAGGCCAGCCTGGTGGGAGGGCATGGGGCGAGAGGCAAGGCCAGGCAGGGGGAAGGCACACGGAGGTCATGAGAGAGGGGCTTTGATAGAGCCGCAGACAGACGAGACACAGACCGGCTGGAGGTCTGCGGCAGCCCCACACAGACCCAGGCTGCCCACCGGCGGCTAAGAGCGCGCACCAGAGCCAATTGTGGAGGCCCGCGGATTCCAGGGGCCCGCAATGCACGCGTGAGGCATGGGGGGCAGGACGGCTTCACCCACGCACACAGATGGCGGGACCCCAGGTGACCTTCTGAGCCTACAGTCACATCAGGGTCGAGAGCACCGGCTGCTTCTCAGGGATGGCAACTCAGGAAGGAGCGCTCGGCTCACTCCCCTAGATAGCCCGACACCAAGTGACAGGACGGGGCCACCATCCCAGCAGCCGTGATACAGCTGGGGGTCCTGCAACCAAGACAGATGAATACTGGCCCCGAGACGAGGCCCCCCTCCCCGGGTGACACCTTGTACCCACACCCCCCGAGGACCCACCGTCCGAGGTCAGGCCCAGCGTCTCCGTGGTCCTCCAGCTGTCTGCCATGTCCCACAGGCGCACTGTCCTGTCCCAGGAGGCGCTGGCCAGGACCGACTTCACCGGGTTAAAGCACAGACTGCTGACGGGGCCCTCATGACCAGACAGGACCTATGGCATCCGGAGAGCAGGTGTGAAGAGACAGCCGTGGGGGACCTACCCCGGACCAGGCCCGTGCACCGAGGCTGCGGGACAGGCGGGCTAACAATGGTCTCGGTCTCAGCGCAGGAGGGGAGGAGCCGCGGCTAGAAGACGCTGCTGCTCCTTCCTGCGGGTCCACAGAGGCGCCCTCCACAGAGGTGCCCCCCACCCCGGCCCCCAGACACACGGCCCTTACGTCCAGGAGCCTGCCTGTCTGCATGGACCAGATGAAGACCTCGAAGGAGTCCTGGGCCCCAGCAGAAACGACCTCGCCGCTACAGTCCACAGCCACGCAGGAGAACTGGGTGGGCCGCGGGGACGTGAAGGTGCGGAAGTTCCGGTACCTGCCCGACGATGGAAGTCCGGTTGGCACTGCCCACAAAGCCCCGCCACCTCGAGTCCCTGGGGCCCGAAAGCTAGGGCTCGCCCTGAGCCTGTCTATACTACGCGATTGCTGGCTAACCCACGATCTCTCGGCCCTGCTATCACGGCCGCCCAGAGAGACGACTGAGCAGGAGGATCACCTGTGAAGGTCAAAGGCACGCACGGTCCCGTCCATGGAAGAGGTCACGATGACATAGCCAGTGGCTGTGAAGGTCACGCCGGTGACCCCACTCGAGTGCTCCGTGAACGTGATGAAGCAGAAGCCACTGAGGGTGTTCCACACCTTGACCTGCAGTGGGGAGAGCGTGAGGGGCGGGGCTGGCCACGGCTCAGGACCACGTGCACACATGGGTCACCTCAACCAGGGCCCCCTGCATATGTGCGTGCACCTGCCCCCCGTGAGGGAGGGCTGGGGGCTGGTGGGGGCCCGTGTCACCCCAAGAGGCGCAACAAGCACGCAGCCACGTGATGCGGCTGCCCCCATGGACCGACCCAGAGCCGAGCAGCTGCACGCGTGCAGGAGGCCATGCCGGAAACAGAGAAACCGACAGCCAGCTCTCCCCACTCTGCCCCAGCTAGTCTGTGAACATCTCGTGTGCCTGGACACAGTGGGGTGAGCCCCGTGGGCTCCAGGCTGAACCCTGAAGTCGGGGTCTGGCTCTCCCTCCCTGGGGCCAGCAGGATGAGACCCCACGCTCCCCCCACCCCAGGCCACAGCCCTCCTCACCCACTGAGCCCCACCTTGCCATCATCACCGCCGGTGACGATGTACTGCCCGTCAGGGGAGTAGGCCAGCGACACCATGCTGTTGAAGTGGCCCTGCTGTTTGAGCACGTAAGACTCGCTCTGCCACTCCCACACCAGCAGCTGACCCAGGCCTGCAAAGCACACGCGGGGATGGGCTGAGGACTGCCCCCGAGACCACAGCCCACAGGCAGACCCAGACGGGTGCCAGCACCCTGACCGTCTGACCCACCAAGGCAAGTGCCCCCGTCACCCTAACCTGACAGAGGGCACCCAGCAGAGACTGACCTCCTGAGTCACTGTCTTGCAGGGACCTGCTGCAGCCCACCCCCCCACCCCGCCAGAAGCCCACAGCCACAGGCCCGGCGGCTGACCGCGACGGGGGCTCAGGCCACAAGGCGCTCACAGCTCAGACGAGCGCCGGTTCTGGAAGTCCACGGCTCCCTCCCACAAGAACCACTGGCCGACCCACTGTGCTCACTCGCACCAGGCAGTGGAAGGGGCTTTTCCCGGGGGCTAGCGCAGCCCCGCAGCTGGGGGTGAGGGGGGCCACGGTAAGCAGTCCAAACCTGAGCAACCAAAGGCGATCCAGTCTCCGGAGCCGTTGACGGCGATGGAAGCGATCCTCTGATCAGAGACGCTGGGCACGAGAGCACGCAGCCTGAAGAGGTGGGCAGGCGGGCAGGCGGCACCGCGAGCCCCCTCTGTCCACCGCCCGCCTGGCAGCCCCACGGCCCACACGCCACGCAGCGGGACGTGCACAGCAGGGCCCCACACTCCCCACCGTAGGCCTGTGGAGCCAGCGAGCGCACGTGGGCCCCCCACGGCACCGAGCGGGGCGCTCACCTCAGGGAGTGGATGAGGTTGAACTCAGGGAGCTCGTGAAGGTGGAAGATTCCAGAGGCAAAGCCGGTGACCAAGAGGTGGGTCTTCTTGTGATACGCCGCGGCAGTCAAGTTGTTAAAATCTCCCTCTTTATTGAAAAAGTATCTATTGAAAAAGATCGGGATCAGAAGAGCTGTGGACAGAGGGTTAGACAGCCAGGCTGATCTCACCCTGCACCCAGCCCCCCCGGGATCCCCAGGCCACAGTCCCCGGCTCTACACAGGACCTTGGGCCCCACTGCCCTGGCCTCTCATCCCCTCTCACCCGAGGCTCCCCCCCTCCTATCCCGAGCCTCCCTGACCCTGCACCTGGGACACCAGGTAGCCTCCCCGCCGGCCCCCAGGACAGGCCTGCTCTCTGGGCCTCCGCGTCACATGCTGGCCTCGTGAGTGCGAGGCCCCTGCCACCCCTGGGGCGACACCCACTTGGCCAGCCGGGAGTATTTCACTTTTCCCTGCTGCTCCTCGGCAGGCGGTACGGCTTTCCCACGGACAGTGGTCTCTTCCTCCCCTTCCTCGTCGTCCTCCTCCGCCTCCTGCAGCAGCTCTGCCTTCCAGCCCGTGGGGGCTTTCAGCCGCAGGCCCTCGGGGGGAGTGTCACACTGCCACACACACAGGGCTCCGTCCTGGCTCAGCGTGTACAGCTGTACAAGGAAGTGTGCGCGAGCGGGGGCGGGTCACCCTCACACCAGCCCCCAACAGCCACGGGCTCCCCCGTCCCTCCACGGCCTGCCCCGAGCCCTGGCAGAGGCGATGCCTGGGGACAGCCAACAGGTGCTGCTGCTTCCTGAACACCCCCCGGTAGCCCAGGAGGGCACCTGTGTCTATAGGGGGAGGCCTGGCGCGTGACTGCGACCTGGGATGCCACCGGGCAAGCGAGACGCTCCAGACACCCAGACACGGGGACGTACATCTAGGCTGCTGGATTCAAAGAAGCAGGCCACGATCGCGTCCTTGTGTCCCCCGAGTGCGTAGTAGATGAGGTTGTCCCAGCGCTCCGCTCCAAACACCCACGTGGACATGTCTTTGCTCCCGACCGCAAAGCACCTGGACAGAGGAGACAGGGCTCGTCTTCAGGGCTCACGGCAGGGCACCGCCCAAGCACAGAGGAGTCGCCTGGGGTGACCGGCCCGGGTCTGCCCAGCCTGCACCTCCTCCCGAGCGTCGGCTGCATCCATCCGTGTGTCTTGGGGGACGAGTCACCGCCCCTCCTCACAAGGCAGTCCCTCACAGGACGGCAGCCCAGGGGAGCCCTAAGAACCGACTGCCAAGCCCGTCGGGTGCCGCGTGGGGAACCCTGCTCACGGCACCAACACACCCAGACACGGGAGCGAAGAGGCGGGAAGGCGTGGCGGCAGGTGCCCCACCTGGACCCAAAGACCTGTCTGCTAGGAGCACAAGGGCTGCCTGGGGCTGCACCGCCCCTGCCCTGTCCCCCCCACGGGGGTCTGACGTACAGACTGGCACCTACCAGCAGCCTCCACCTCTCCCTGCGCAGAGCAAGCAGCTGAGCACGGGCCAGCAGCCGTCAGGGTGGTGAGGGGTGCAGCCGAGGGAGGACACCCAGCCCCCATGCTGGGGAAACCCCCGACCCTCCCACACACACAGCTGCTCCGGACATTTGGCGGACTGGATTCCAGCACCCTCGTCAAGGTCCCACCCCTGCGCTCTGTTTCCAGAGACAGATGCAGGCCGGTACAGGCCCAACTCACAACTAGGGGCCCATCCGGCCTCCAGCTCAAGAGAGATCATTTTAAAACGAAACTTTGGGGTGCAATAAGAGTCCCCAGGGCTCCCCATCCAACAAGAGGCTGGTTATAGCGGTTCCCCCCGGCCCCACCCCAGGCCTCACCTGGAGTCATCTGTCCAGTCGATGCACGTGGTCTCATCATACGGCCCAAAGTAGGTTTTGTCCAGGACGAACGCATTGAATTCCCGCTTCCTCCCAGGGGCATGGTACATCTGAGCGATGTTGCCTTTTGTGACGACGAACTTCCTGCCGCAGAAACGGAGGCCGTCAGGATCCAACACGCACGCGGTCCCAAGACCAGCTCAGAGCCTCTGAGGACAGCACCCCGGCCGTGAGGCAGCTTCCTATGAGAGGTGAACGTGGGGGCCTGCCTCTCCATGGCCCCCGACCCCCCTCTTCTCCTGCAGGGACCCTGAACCCTGCCGCCCCGCTGCCCTGGAGCACAGGCGCCCCGGCGCTCCCACCAGCCTGGGAGACAGCCACCAAGGCCAGGCCACACTCGGACAGCCCTCGGGGAGCTGGAAAGACAACACAGGCTCCGCACGACAGGCATGAAGGAGGGCCACTGCCTACTAAGGGGTTTCTGAGGCTGGACGTGGGATGGGGGCTCATAGCTGAAACCCAGAGCCGCGCCCTCCATGGCACGCCCAGGTCAGCCTAGATGTGAGCAACCTGGGAACCTGGGCCTCTCCTGGGGCCCCTGAACCCAGAGCAAGGCTGGGTCCGAGCAGGACCCTGTCCACACACGTTCTCCTCACTGTGGACCTCGAAGCTGGGGGTCAGTGCCACTCAGAGCCAGGGGCTCCTTTGTGGCTGTGCTGTCTGGAGGCCCCAAGACCCTCTGAGGACAATGAGTGTTCTGGAAGCGGTTCTGGTCGAGAACCTTTAGAACCTCCCGCTCAAGATGAGAGCACCAGCCCTGGAGGAGGAGGAGCAGGGGCTGTGGCCACAGGGCCCTGCCGGAGCCGGCAGCCAAGCGGAGGCACGAGCACAGGCTCCCACGCAGACTCCTCCAGTCGGAAAAGCCCCCAAGCCCTGCTGCGCCCGTCGTGGAGTCTGGACTTGGAGAGCACCCTGCCCCAAGCTCTAGGCCCCTACCTGCCATCAGGAGAGAAGGAGACACTGTGCACCGAGCCCTTGAAGTGGAAGTGGTGGAGCACGGACCTGCAGACCAGGCTGACCAGCAGCGCGTCCCCCCCTGCAGCGAGGAAGAGCGTTAAGTGTGTAGTCACCCAGGCAGGACAGCCACGGCCCAGCCCAGGAGGACACCCAGGCACATCCATGTCCCCCCACACGCCCTCACCCCAAAGCCCACTGGGCCCTAGGCAAGGAAGCAACTAGGGGAGAGGACTGGGTGGGCCTAGCCCCCCTGCGGGACTTGGTGTTGGCCTTGAGTCACCCCGAGTCCCGCCTTGCCTGTCCCCCCAGCCATCTGCGCTGCCGCCTCCAGCCGACGGCGCTTACCTTCGTCGACAATGATGGCCAGGCGGCCATCTGGGGACAGCCCTACACACCTGACGTTGTACCGAGTAGCCAAGGGCAGAGTGTTGGATCTGTTGCTGAAAGACAAAAACACAGCTGTCTAGCTGTTCTCTCATGAGAAGAGGAGGTGGGGGTGGCCTCGGACCACCCACGCCCTGACCCCTCCTGTCCCTGGTCGGCTCCGGGGCCAGAGCTCCCAGCTTGTCCCCAGCTCCCTGCTGGAGAGGAGGAAATAAGACCAGGTCCCTGCAGAAAATTTGGCAAAGCATATTCAAAACCTTAAAAATGGGCTTTGGTTTGGGGCAGCGGGTGGCTCAGTTGCTTGAGCGTCTGACTCCGGATTCTGGCTCAGGTTGTAATCTCAGGGTCCTGGGATGCAGCCCCAGGACGGCCTCTGCGCTCAGTGGCGGAGCCTGCTTGAGGTTCTCGCTCCTTCTCCCTCTCCCTCTGTCCCTCCTCCTCCCCCGACACATGCTCTCTCACACAAAAAAAGTAAATAAAAAAGGGGGGAGCTTAGGTTGTCCATTTTGTTTGTAGAAGTGCGTCCGTGTTCTAAAATCCCCAAACTAGAAATGAGCTGCATGTTCCACAGAAGGAATTAACCACGAGGACAGCACAGCCCCGTGAAACTGTCGTTACAGGACAGGAAAACGCGCAAAAATGAGAAAATAAGTAATATGAAAAACAAGCAAGCGCTGGCTTGGATTCTAACTTTGTTCCTTGCTATTTTACTTTCCAGTTTTCCTTCACCGAGCGTGTGATCCTTACTCCAGCCCCGTCAGGTCTGACGATCTCGCCTCTGGCCCCGGGTACCGGCCCAGGCGCTGCTCTCGGGAGCTTCAGGAAGTCAGTCCTGGAGAGGATGGGACCATCGTCCCACTGTACAGACCAGAGGCCGAGCCTGCACAGCAGGACACAAGTCCAGGCAGCCTCGGCGACAGGAGGGTCTCACCCTGGCCACGTGACTCTGGGAGGGGTGACAACTGCTCAGGGGTCCTTCCCCTTGAGAAGAAAGGAACAGAGCCACACGCTCATCCGGGAGAAGGAGCGTGAGCGTGGCAAGCAGAACTGGGTTGCGGTGAGCGCGGTGCTGGCCCAGCAGGACCCCAGGGCGGCCTCCAGACCCAGTACCCAGGTGACTGAGACCCCAGGGCTTAACCGAGGGACTAGAGCAAACCAGTCCCGCTCCTGATCCGTCAACACTGTGTATGCCCTGTCATACCCTCCAGCTGCCCTAAGTAACGGGGGCTCTAGGAAGGGGAAGAGGAGAGAGACACGGTCAGTGTTCGCCTGCACGCTGTAACAGTCACTGGTAAAGTCATTTTAACACACTTACTTTTTAAGGTCAAATACAGTGACTCTATTTCCCACAGGACTGATCACTGAATTTCCATCACATGTAAAATTCAAATTTCCACACCGATAGACTGTCCCCAGCAAATTTGAAAACTGAAAAGAAAATAAGCCATCTTAATACAATGAAAGCCCAAAACATCTCAACTCCAGGAAAGGCTAAGTGAGGCCTCTGGTCCAGGAGATGGCGCAGAGGCCCCCTCCCCCCAGGTCCCTGGCCATTCCTGGGGTCCCTCCTGGGGCACTTCCTGGCCATCTGTGCAGCCCAGCCTGAAGGAGAGAGGGGACGGGGAAGTGAGCTCAATCCCTGGGGCTCCAAGCCCCCAAAGAAGGGGAGGGCCCCTGTGAGCGTCTGGGGGCCTCCACACACAGAAGGGGACCCATGTTGCAGGGGGAGAAAAGCTGGAGCACTGAAGAGCACTCCCCCCAGCACCCTGGGCTCAAGCCCTCCCCAACAAAGTAAGCTGCCAGAGTCCAATCCACGAACTCATTGGTTCCTTTAGTCATGAGACTGAAGGGTGCACCGGAGATGTGGCCATGCCCAGGGTCTGGGCCCTCGATGCCCTCCTATGCTACCGGGCAGGCAGGGCGGGGAAGAGCTAATTACAGAGCACCCGCAGTGCTTGGAAGGCAGCGTGAGAGGCCGAGCTGGTTCGGAGATGGGTCAGGGACGGACCCTTGGAGGGCCGCCTGGACTGGACCCTAGACGGAAGGAGCCGGCAGGGCCAGCGTCTGGAGCTGCAGGAGGGCACGGGGAGGAGCCTGGCCAGCTGACCAGGGTGTAAGCAGAGGCCTGCTGTGATTCGATTCCCGTGTTTTCAGACCACTGTTAATGACCGTGGGGTCAACAGGGGAAGCAGGAACGCGAGCTAGGTGACGGCGTCCCGAGCAGGCAGGTGGCCCCCCAGAATGGAGCAGACCCGGAGAGGAGCCGGAGAGAGGTGGGCGGAAAGCCGCTACCTCGCGCCTCCCGGTTTGGGTCGCGGGGGAAGTGCGGGGTGGCGCTGCACAAGACCAGGGCGAAGCCCAGCCGGACCCAGCAGAGAGAGGGACGCGACGGAGCAGAAGAGGCGGGAGGCCGGCGGGACCCACGGGGCGGGGACGGCGTCAACCTCCAGCGTCCCCGCCCAGCGGGCGGCCCAGTGACCCGCCCGCGGAGGAAGATGGAGGCAGCTCTCCCCACGTGCAGCCGGGAACGAGGCCTCACCCCGCCGGGACTCCGTTCTCTCCTGCCCACACCCGCCGCCCGGAGGCCGGGACCCTCTCCATCCTCTCCGGGGGTCGCCGCGCACGGCCCTAAGGCCGGCCGCGCGGGCTACAGGCTGACGGCGCGGCGCAACCCGCGCGCGACCAGGCCCCGCTCTCCCGGCCGGCCTCCACTCCCCGGACCCCGCGCCGCGGAACCCCCGACCGCGCCCCCGCTCACCCGGTACGAGAACTTCATCTCGGCTGCCGCACGTGTGCCGCCGCGCCGCCGCCCCGCCCCGCCCACCGGCCCCGAGCACGCACTTCCGGGACTGGCCGCCGCGCCGCGCCACAGCGCCCTCAGGAGACCCGGAGGGGCGGTGCCGCCCGAGCCGGAGCCCCGCCTACAGGCCCCGCCCCCACCGCGCCCCGAGGCGGAGCCCAGCGCACCGGCCACGCCCACGGCCCCTCCCCCGGGCGGAGCCCAGCCCGTGGGCCACGCCCCCACGCGCCCCGAGGCGGAGCCACACCCGGGGCCACGCACCCGCCTGGCCGAGCAAGGCTGGGGCTCCTGTCCTGTTGGGCAGCACTCGCGCGGCCGCCGCCCAGAAGGTTCTCGCCCTGAGGAGGTGAGGCGCTCGGACTCCACCCTCACTTAATAGCTCTGCGTTATGACCCGGGGGTGAGGGGGCGGGGGGGGGGGGCCCAAAGCCAGGAGACGCCGAAGCCCCTGAAGACTTCAAACTGTGTTAGCGATGCTACCAAACGTCACAAGGGCAGTCAACTTGTCAAACATTAGATTGGCAGCTCGGTCTACGAAAAATACCCCGAACCCCGAAGACTCAAATGTCTTTGTTCCTGTGGGCTACTGGGTGATGAATTATGAAAAACCTGTGCTGCAAGTCGGGAGCCGGGATTCGGGAGAAGAGAACCCTTCGACTTGACACGCTCACCTTTCATGCTCCTCAGCAAAAAAACGAAGCTCGGAACAGCAAAGTTTCTTCTTAAAATGTGTATTTGCAGAATTATAATGCTTACATTTTAAACAGTCTTAATACAATGGTTTTAGTCTAACAATATATTACAGAATAATGTGAAAAATGACTCGCCCTGTAAACCATGAAAATGGAATTAACACCTGCAGTGTCCAAGTCACCAACTCGCCACCGCCTCCAGTCACGGAGCCCCAGCACATGGCATCAACGATGCTTCCGGTCTCACGGCCCGGCATATACGATGAATAAATGTAGAGAAAGGGGCACTTCCGTGGAAAATCAAATTCCAAAATCATGGATTTATTTTAAAGATCACAGTTGACAGCAAAACAGTTAGATAAGCATAGTCTGTTCTTTTAAAAAGTAGTATAACTTTTCATTTTATGTACACATCTGAAGAGTTTCTTTAATTTGATTTTATAACTCCATCTTATTTCAAGCAGTAAAGAAAAACTGAATCGCAGCCTGTGTGTACTGTCTCTGCTAACTCTGGGATATCAACCAAGACTTACTAGTATAGGGATCCAACCCACGACCGGCTGTGCTGACAATGGACTGTAGGTAAAAGTCATTTTCAGATTAAATACAACCATTTCCACATTAGAATCGGAAGTTATAATTTTTCCAATCATAGGAAACCCCATGAAATTCACCAAAATTATAACTTATCTCCTTTCCCATTGGCTAGTAGTTACACGTTCTACAGTATGTGTAAAACGGCTGCATGTTCTGCTTTAGACACACGTTCAATAGCCGGCTTCACAATTATTTAACAGCTGCTACATCTTTATTAAAACCAGCTTGTCTCAAACACATAGGCCTTATTTTATTTTAGACACAACAAAAATCCCAGTACTGCTTTAAAAAAAAAAAGATGAAGTTTTAGGTGATATTTTTTATTTGTGTGGAACAAAACAAAACAAAACGAGTTACCCGCGTAACTTAGGTTGCAAAAGATCTTCTGGGTAACTTGACTTGGGGGGGGGGACCAAACCTGCAATAAATCTGATTTTATACAAATTGCAAACAGTAAGAAACCACCACGAACATTTTGGATTTCTCCTTCATTTTTTCCCTCTAAGTATATTATGTAACTAGAGAATTTCATCCTGGGATTAGAACCCAGACACAAAAAATCAAACAGAAATAGGGTAACCATTGAATCACACCCCCCCCTTCCAGAGGGTGAGAGGGAAAGCCACATTAGACAGTGTGAGGCTTTTCCAACAGAATCAAATCTCAAAGAGCTCTTCATTCACAGGGCTTGGCAGATCTGTAGGTCGATCATCAATTTTTACAATAAAACATTTTAGAAACCCTAGCCTATCTACCATTAGATTCTGAAGTTCTAATTTGCCTAACTAGTTGACCAAGTTTATTAGTTTTAAAGTGCACCTAAGGAAGATAATTTTCTGAAAAGTTTAATTAAACACACCAATATTGATCTTCTTTACACATTTCCAATTTCTGTAAAAGAAAAAGACATGGGGTGGGGTGGGGGGAATCACACCACCTTATTTGCTGAGTGAGTGAAAAGACAACACACAGAAGCATGGACACAACTGCTCTATTTACTCCAAGCTGCCCCTGGGCCCCCACTCCCCGCCGCACCACCGCGCCAGCCTCTCCCCCGCAGGTGGCCAGCAGGACCGGCGGCGGCTGCTGCTGCGAAGGCCCCTTTCCTCTTGGGCTCCCATGCTTGAGGTTCTGTCATTTCCGTGAGCCCGCACCCTCTGCTGGACCTGACTACACTTGCTTGCATCAGTCCGGTCAGCTCGATTCCAACTACACTTTCCCAGGGAAGTAAGAGTTCCCTATTTCTTATGTACAAAAATACATTGCTTTGGAGGCTGGAAAAGGTTGCATATACCCAACACTTATTTACAAGCTGTGACTCTCACACCAGTAAAAACAAACACATATTTATTTTGTCCTTGATTTTTGGTGCAACTTATACATAAACATTACATCAGTTAGTCTGTACTTTTAAAAATAATAAATCAACCATATGTACAATTAAATTTACAACCAAAAGCAAATTAATCCATTGGTATGGTATGACTTCAATTTTGTGGACCAGCAGAGAATATTCCAAGACTTTTCGTCCTTCCCACAACCAAACTAGAAGCACAATAAGAGGGTCCCCCCACCCAGTCTCTCCTGAAATGGAGCCTCTTAACCTCTAGGACTTAAGGTGCAGAAGAAATATACTGATTATACAGTGAGAATGACATCAAGACTTTAAAGGTATCAACCCCCACATATATAATAATTAAAATAAATACATATTTAATTTCAAGTGCATATTGACATTCAGTCAACATCATGGGGAACAGGGGTTCCAGAAACACTTGTTCCTAAACTATTTCAATGCCAAGTTGTCCCTTAGGCCCTGGTCTAATCTTCCCTAAGTACCTTTAAGATGGCTCCAGCTAATGGAGGCTCCAGGTCCACCCAGTGTGACACCCCAAGGCACAGAAGGGGTTCTGTTCCCTCCCCGCTCCAGCCCTCAGCCTCACTGACCTGCCCTAACAGGGTGTTATTCTAGAAAACACTACTCATCTTGGGTAAAAGATGGTGCTTTATCCCCCAGGAGACTGACAAATCCACCTGGTCCAGAATCTAGAGGGCAGCCGTGTGACCAGGAAGGCACACACGTGTGACGACGAAGACGGCAGGGCCTGCCGTGTGGCTCCCCAGAAGGCACACGGACTCCACAAGGAACCAGCAGACTGGGAGGCGGCCAGGTGAGGGAGCACGGTGCAGCTCTTCAGGGAGCAGGGAGGGGCGATGGAAGGGAGTGGGGCTCTGGGTGGACACTGGAGGACGCCAGCACAGGGACACAGGGACAGGGAGATGAGAGTAACAAGTCATCTTACACCACGGACAACACAAAAAGAACGCTGTAACTCAGCTGATCGCCGCACACTGAAATTTTCCGATGCTTCCGTGGCCAGGCAGAATCACCGTAAGTCTGGTTAGCGCTAGAATGTTACGATTCAGAGAGCAGTGGAGCCAGGATCCCTTCCAGTGCGCTCACACCCGGCCTGGGTGTGTGCTGACCCGAGGCGCGGTCATGTGACGCTGACTTCAAGAACATGGTCATCTTTGCTGGGGATGACCAGGATCTGCATGCCCGTGCTGGAGTTGAAGACCTGGCCGGGCGGCAGTGCCTGAAGCCGGGGCATGGGCAAGCCCTTGTGCTCGCTGCTGGAGGCCGAGTGCACGCTGCCCCTGCTCCTGATGCTGCTGCTGTCCAGCTGGTCATCCACGTGCTTGTCCACCGACAGGCTGTCGTTCTCTATCCAGCTATCTGCAAATAGCACAGGAAGTGAGATGCGCCACCGACTCGGACCCGTTACCCACCCCGGGGAGCAGCGAGCTGCCCGAGCAACCTTCAGTGCGTGAGAGTAAGTGAGGAGGCCCCTTGAAGGAGAATCTAGTGCCTGGGCCCTCAGAGGACCCGTGGAGGCTTTGGAGCAGGTGCCTACAACTTGCAACCCTGCCTGGGATTTTGGTGTTAGACCCCACTGGCACCAAACACACGCTGGCGATCAGCCGGCCGGTGCCTACCAGGCGAGTTTACCACCTCCCCGCACGGAGCTCTCACTCCAACAGTGAGTGCACCCTCCTCTTCAAGAGTCCTTACCAGCATCCAGTTGTGAGGAGTGCGCAGAGTGATGGGGGAGGTATTTAAACAGCCTGACGTCGGGAAGGGGGAGGTAACCCGCAAAGAGGGGCATCACCTCCATGTGGACCCGGTGAGTGGCCTGGGCAGCCACAGGCATGGAGATGACGCCCGAACTTTTCCCACATACTGCCCAGTTGCTACTGTTGTCGACCACTGAAACAGAGGGAGACACTGGTTGGACCCCAGGAAAGGCATTCAGTATTCACGCCAAGGTAAGAGCCATCCATAGTCCCACACGCGAGTGTAAACCCCAGACCGGATACACTCTATGCCTCACTGTCTTGTAGCCGCACCGCCACAGGACACCATGGCTTAACGACAAGATGCACAGTAGACGCTTAGGGAAAATCACTGTTTGATCAAGTTAATAAAGAACAGTGATTCAATTTTACTCAAAAACCGTGTGTGTCAGACTTCCAGAGTACGGGGGCTCTGGCTGTTAAATCTGGAATGGGGGGCGGAGCAGGGGGGCAGGCGGTCTAGTAAGTGGTGGCGTCTGACTGGGGGTCCCAATCCCAACTCTGCCGCTCAGACGAGCCTCTCGACGGAATGGGAAGAGATGTATGGAAAGCCCTTCTACCAGCACAGCAGACATTCTTAATATACGGCAGTTATTAGCATTAATTATTAAAACACAACTGCAGTGTAATTCAGTGGAACCCAAACACATAACACAGAGGTCACTCAGAAGTCGGCAGGCCAGGAGCCTCATCCTCGACGACCTGATGGCCTTGCCAAGAGGTGACAGCAGCTCTGCCAAGGGGACACAGGGGAGGCCCAGGAGCTCCACAGACCAGAAGCTTCCTGGGCAGCACAGAAGGGGTGGCAGAGGGACGGCTTCCTACAGAGGGGGACGGGGGAGCCTCTGGGGACACGCAGTACCTAAGGACATGCAGAGGCTGAAGCGGCATCTGGGGGGAGACGCCGGAGCAGTTCTCAGAGGGTGCTCCCTGGGGCACCGGGAGGTCACACTCCCGCCTCTCTCCCCAGGCTGCATGCGCACCAGTGGCCTGAGCGTGAACCGAGGCCCCCCGTGCACAGAGAGTCGTGCCAGTGGCTTCCTCACCACCACACGCCTGAGGATAGAAATTGCCAGTTCTACTTAAGAATGTCCTTTGTGAAGTAGTCAAAATTAATTTTATTAAATCCAATCCTTAAGGAAAGATCTTTTTAACTTTAACTCTGAAATGATTACAGACTCCTGAGAAGCTGCGCACCGTTAGGGAGGCCCCGGCCCCCGAGCTCACTGGGACTGCGCCAGCGGTGTGCTTCGATCTGGGGCACTGGGCAGATGTTGTCTCAAAAATGAAGGGCACGAGCCCGTCACTTCGAAGAAGCTGCCCATGATACAATTTGAAACCGATCAAGAGTGAGAATCTCAGAAAACCTGCCTTTGCCGCTGCAAGCCCGGCAGTGTCCCAGGACTCGCACTACCCTGGTGAGCCCTGCGTGGGCCGGAAGCGGATGCCAGCCTGTGCTCCTGTCCAGTGAAAGGCATGCACAGGTTTGCGATCTCATGTTTCGCAAGTGACTGAGGCATGGCACCACGAAATGATGCCTGGGTAAAAGGGCCTCTCAAACTACAAAGCCAGATCTAAGGATTTGAGGAAACTGAGTACGAAAAGTTCATTCCCATGATTTCAGATTCCACTCTGTAACTGGCCTGGAAAAAGTACTACTTGTCACGTTTTGGTGAAAAGCCAAAGAACAGCCATGGTCATCAGAAGGATGTTTAAATCTCCTCCCTTTACCAACTACGGACCTACGGACCCTGGAGCGCCCTTGCGTCCTTCAGCCAGAGTCCCACCCGTCAGCACAGAGAGTGCAGCAGGGAGGACGAGCCAGCTCCCCTCCGTGGAGCCTGATGTCAGGGAGAGCCGAAAGAATGCAAATTAATGTCATTGTATTTTTTGTCTTGTTTTGTTTTGGAAAACAGTTCTTTTTCAAGCATGAGGTCATGTAATGTGTTTACTGTGATTTTTAAGTAACTAAAGAAGGAAGTCTTTGGCTCCTCAACCATTTCTTAGAGTATCAATGGTCCTGAAACCGCAGACTGAGAGCTGCTCCCGAAGCAGCCCAGGCCCTAGAGGAGGCGGACGGCGACAGGGTGTCTGGGAGCGGTTGGCGAGGTGGGGAGCCCAGGCGGGGAGCCAGTGTCAGGTGGGGGTCGGGGGCTGGGGATGAAAGGAGGCCAGAGGGATAAGGGCAGGGGCCCGGCCTGGAGGACACATGGATCGCGGGGCGACAGAGTTGGGACCTTGCTCCCACAGTGTTGGGAAGACCCTGAGTCACAGGCAGAGAGGGAAGGGGCCATGGTGTTCTCAGCACTGGGCCCAATGACTGCTTGAGAATCTCCCCAGGAACCGAGTCCAACATCCTACCAGCCTAGGACCACACCACATAATAAAAATGAGCTTTTTTGATTCTAGAACATTCTTTGGACAAGGAGCACTACACTCTGTGGAAGAGAAGGCGTCATCCCTTCACGCACTAGAGCAGCCCAACAGTCAGGGGAAAAGACGTCTGCAGACCTACCTTCATACATAAGCTTGGTCGAAAAATACTCGTCAGATTCTGTCAGTGCTTCATCCTTGTCCACATCCAAGAGGTCTGAGAGCCTCGTGATGGACACCTCCAGGGAGCAGAGCGAGCCTGTCCGACAGTGCTCCGTTCCCGCGGGGGGCAGTATCTCAGCTCTCACGTTATACAACGTCTGGACAAGAAAGGGAGAGACAAGCACCAGTGGATCAACAACCCGAAGGGGTGCTACTCTAGGCCCAGGGGTGCTGCCCGCAGCCACGAGAGGAGGACGGAGGGGCTGGGCAGCCACTTCACTGGGGCAGCCGGAAGAGCAGCGGGGCACCACCCGGCAACGACCGCCTTGCAGGGACCCCGTCCTTGGCCAGTCCCCGCCACGAACACCTTAGCCTCCTTCTCATGCCGACCCTTTCCAAGCACGCCCAACAGCAGCAAGGATGGGCCCTCGCCCTCTGCGCACCTGTCACCCAGACTCAGGATTATCAGCCTCTGCTCCATCTGCCCTCTCTCCACAGATCAATATGTACTTCCCTGCCCGGGGCACTGAAAGCAAAGCCCAGAGAACTTGTGGCTTCACCCGTCTGAACCTCAGCAGGTGTCCCTAAAAACAGGGACGTCCTCTTACAAACACGGCAGCAGAACCACAACGAGCAAAGGCCACGCCCCCTCGCTGCTACCGTGCAGTACCACAGCTGCCTCTGGCCAAACGTCCCCTTCTCCACGGTGACCTCTGCACCCAACCGCCTCACCTACGCACACCCGCCGATGCCCTCAGCACCTAGGACAAGCAAGACCCAAGCCTGCCCATGGGAGGGTGGCCTCACCCGCCACACAGGCTGGCAGGTCTACTCTGGAAGTAAGTGTTCTTTCTTCAGGGTCCCGTCAGAGTGCAGCTCGGCAGCTCCTGCTGTGGGGGTGGGGCGCCCTGCACGGACACTGGCCCTCACGCAAGCACACGCCCTAGAGACCAGCCGCAGGTCATAAGCAAATGTAAGCTCCTGACAGGGTTTCCCCAACGCACCCTTGTGATCAACAGCCCCCCCCCCAGCCCCTTCCCCCTATGTGCCCCTTAGATGAGAGCCCCATGGGGCTTACCAGAACCCATAGTCGTAGTTTGAACCGACCAGTCCAGCCACAGCCTGGGAACCCCAGAACCCTCTACCCACAGACCCTGATAAAGGCACATGGCCCACGTCCTGCCTCCCTCTGTCTGCACTCTGCCTTCACCTCCCTGTGGGGCCCCTCAAGGCATGCCATGTACTTCCTCCAGGACCTGCGAGTAATAAACTTCTCTTTTCCAATTTCTTGTGGTCTTTTGTTGAATCAGGGCTTACCATCTAGCACTCTGTACTACACAAAACAAGTGCTAATTTACTAAAGTCATAACATACAGAAAATAATTACAGCACAACTCGATTGAGAAGTATTCTACTGGTATTATAAAGTGTTCAAAGAAAATAAATTTTAGAATTTTAAAAAGGCTATTGCCAAAATAAAACATTTTCCTGGGAGCTAAACAGTAGTCCTGGATGGGCCTTGCTCAGTGGTTTTTCCCATCAAACACCCAGTGACATCTGTTTGGGAGTGGGACAGACTTCTACAGATCTGAAGGGACCCACCCACCAGGGCCTTCTGCAGCCTGCCAAGGTCAAAGGCATAAAGATGACTGGTATGCAACTCCAGGGGCTAAGGCATCCGTGTGGCGGGGAATGAGGATGGCAAGCAGGTGAAGGAGCAGAGGGAACGGCAGCACCAGAGAGGCTGACCGAACAGCTTCCTGCTCCCAAGAAGTCCCCAGCTGGGCGAATGCAGTCTGGAAGGTTTGGGAGCTCAGCCGAGGAACAGCGAGCTTTGCTTGGAGCTCAGAAGGGAGCCCAGAGACAGAATGATGAGGGCAAGTGTGCTCCCAAGTGCATGTCCTCAAACACTGCCTTCTGAAGGCAGTGGGACAGAGGAGTGTGGCTGGGGGGCATGGGGGTTAGTACTGGACCAGAAGTTAGCAGTGAGGTGCCTCCCCATCTGGCAGCAGCTGGCAGCACCTAGAAACAAACTCTAACACGTATGGTCAACTGATTTCAACCAGGATGCCAAGACCATCCATCGGGGAAAGAACAGTCTTTTCAAAAAACGGTACAGGGACACCGGAACAGCCACACGGGAAGAATGAATTTGGACCCCACATCTCACCAAACACAAAAGTGAACCCAAAGTAGATCACAGACCTAAATGTAAAAAGTATAAAACTCTTAGAAGGAAACACAGGAGGAGATCTTTCTGATCTTAGGATAAGCAAAGATTTCTTAGATCGTACACCCAAAATACAAGTAATAGAAACGATTAATAAGGTGAGCTTCATCAAAGTTAAAAACTTTTGCACTTCAAAGGACACCAAGGAGAAAGTGACAACACAACCCACAGAACGGGAGAAGGCATCTGCAAACCACCATCTAAGACAAGGGACTGCCGTC
The DNA here is from genome assembly GCF_017311325.1 of Ursus maritimus. Lineage (NCBI taxonomy): Eukaryota > Metazoa > Chordata > Mammalia > Carnivora > Ursidae > Ursus > Ursus maritimus. The sequence goes on from NW_024426552.1 coordinate 2,290,094, forward strand.
GAGACTCCACAAAGAACTCTTACAACTCCAGAATAAAAACACAACCCTACATATTTAAAAAATGGCAAAGGATAGGAATAGACAGCTTTCCAAAGAAGATATGTAAGCAGCCAACAAGTACATGAGAGGCGCTCAGCATCACTCGTCGCCAGGGAAACGTACATCAAAACCGCGACCACAGGCACTTCGCGCCTGCTGGGACGCTGGAAGTGGAAGGACGCCGAGGACAAACGCTGGTGAGGCTATGGCAGCTGGAGGCCTCGCATGTCGCTGGGGGGCATAAAGTGACATCCCTTTGGAAAACAGAGCAACACCTTCTCAAAAAGTTAAACGGAGTTCCCATATGGCCCAGCAACTCCACCCAGATTCTCACCCAGGAGAATCTGACACAGAGAACTCACCCAGGGATTCCCATAGCGTTATTATTCACAACGGCCCCACAGTGAAAACAGGCCAGACAGCAGCCAGAGAGACATGGCAAGGAAATGTGGTCCATCCGCACAACATCCATAAAAAGGAATGAAGTCTGGTATGCGCTACATTCACGCATGAGCCCTGGAAACAGGGTGCCAGGGGAGAGAAGCCAGTCGCAAAAGGCGCCCACGTACTATGGCCCCGGGCACGTCCCATGTTCAGAACAGGCCACTCTGCAGGCAGATCCGCCCCTGGGTTAGTGGTCGCCTCAGCCTGAGAAGAGGCAAGGGTGGGGAGTGACCGGGAGTGGGGTACAGGTTTCTTTCTAGAAGGATGAAAGTGTTCTAAAATAAGGCCACGGGGATGGCTGCACGACTCGGGCGACAGACTAACTGCCCTGAAGTGGACACTTCGAATGGCTGAACTCACAGCACATAAGTGACGGAACTCAATAAAGCTTTCCTGAGAAAAGTGGCGTCCCTGTGTCCGGCCCTCAGAGGTACCCAGTTTTCAAACAGCAATCCAGCAGATAGGTTCTTCACTCAGTTCGTACAGTTCGAAAGAAAACCGTATCTGTGCTCTTGAAGAGGACGCAAAACAGACCGGGGGGAGCAGTGAGGCCGCCAGCGCGTTAGTAACCACGGCGCGAGCAAGCCAGGCGAGCGTCTGCGACTCCAGCGCAGGGACGATCTCGTGTGGCGCTGCTGGGAACAGTCGGAAAGGCATGAGTGTGCTACGAGAGACAGATCACGCCGGCGACTGCTGCAGCTGACCAAGACACTGACACAGCAGGAGGGTCGACTGCGTTCGGGCTGGAAGGAGATACTGCAAAAACTGCTCACGTCAAGAGCTCTAAACACAAACCCATCTTCGATGTTGTCTGGCGATTTCAGTAGTAAGGTGAAGGAAAGGGACACCACAAAATCGTGTATACACGTTTTGATTCACCCGGCACAAAATCTAAGTGCATCCCCCGCCCAGCTCAAGGCCACCTCCAGCTCCACATGGGATGCACGGGTTACAGGAGAATCTTCACGATACAGATTCAGGAAATTTCTGTAACATTTTCCGTTTTTCTTTTAAAAAGAAAGCCCCTTGATAAAGCAAACCCCGAGTAGCAGCCAGGATCAGGATGAAAGGACTCTAAGAAATAGTTCCAGGATGTTCTAAACGTGAGAAAGAAAAAAGGGAGCAGAGACCTGGAGTCTTCACTCCGCACACTCATCTTGCGACCACCGGCAAGACTGCACGAGTGCCAGACCCATCACATGAGAAGGACCTGGGTGTCTACCGTACAAGCAGCCAACGACTGAGTTGCTCCAAATGTTAACTATGTTCCTGGATCTGTTGCTTATACTGAAAGATTTTTCTCTGATTTTTTTAGATTAAAAGGACTAAGATGCCACCTTTCATGTTGCCACTTCACACCCCCACCACGAATAATACAATACTTACAAAAAAATTTTCCACTTGAAATTCGTAAGTGTACGGCTTTAAGGGGATAGAGAGCTGTCCTTCAGAAGCTGGGGCGAATCCAACGGAGAACTGGCAACTCAGAGAAGGGGGAGGCTCTCGCGTCCACTTCAGCTCCCACACAAAGAACACGGACTGCTTGCTGGAGATGTGCTGCAAAGAGAGTCGCTGTCGTCGCCCATACAGACACAGACAACCCCGCCGTCCTCGCTGGGCCCCGAGCTGCACGGCCAGCCGTCCGCCACCACCCTGCCTCCTGCGGCTCCTGTGCGCTGCCCCAGCCCCGACCGGGGCCCACCTGCCCGCCTTGCCCTGAGAAGACTGGACCAAGTTGGTCAAAAGGTTTTCATCTTTTGGGGCGCCTGGGTACACATGACAAATGAGTATTTGGAACAGGAAGGTCAGCACTAGCCAGGCAGCGTGAACGAGAGTAGGACTCCTTTACAAAGCTGAGTTGACTCAGCTTTTCTTCCTTGGGCGCGCACAGTGCTTAGGCCCAGGCGGAACGGGGTTTTCGCGTCCCTGCAATCAACATGAAGCTCAGGGACGAGCCTGTAGTTACACAAACCAGTGGCACAGTGGGACCAGTCTGACTCTTCTACAAATACAAGTAGCATTCTATCTCCTAATCCGTCCACATGCCACGCAGTGCCCATCATAAACGCAAGCACGCACATTGCAGCCACACAGCTGCGGTTTCCGAGCACTCGGGGACGTGCTCGCGCTGTTCGCTCAGCGCTGGGGAGGCCAGCTGCCGTGGGGCAAGGCTCCCTCTGCAAACACAACGTGTTCTCATCAGAACCTTCTGGCCACTCCAGCGTCACACTCCTGCTCGCACTCTGTTTTCTGCTGAGGGCCTTCTGCTCGATTCTGGAGAAGGGCTACCTGCGGGGACTTGGCGTTCAGCGGTACCAGCTGCAGGTCAGCACCACTGCCGGGATCTGCCAGGTTGCCGTCGGACAGCTGAAAGTCAAGTTCTGACAAATTCTGGACACACACCTGAATGTATTTCCTAAAGCAGAAAAACAAAAATACGCTTTTGAAACTTAAGAACTTTATTAACATGTTTTGGTTAAGGAGACCCTCTCTGGGGAACCGAAAGTGACACGGCAAAGTAAGAACCAGTCGCTACCTGGATTTCTACTTCCGGTCTTGCACGGGAAAGCGCCCCCCGAAACCAAATCTTCCCAAGCAAGCTACTTCTGAGGAAAAATGGATCAAAGAACGCTCTGTCTCTGACTCAGCGTTAGTACATGATCATAACTGGCTCGCAGCAGGTGAGGACGGAGAGAGTGACTGCTGCTTCCGGAGAGACTAAGCACAGGGTTCCCGTCCGTCCCTGTCACATAGGAAGGAGTCTGAAAGAAAGCACCCCAACTTCTGTTTAGAAGTGCTGGTGTCTTTAGCCATTAATACGTGCAGTCCCCTCCCTGGAACAGGAAGGGCAAGAAAGCAGCTGCTAGTGTAACGTTCCTCTCTAAATACAGTGCTGACATTTTGGTGACCAATTTATGCAAGTATCATCAACCGATGAAAGCGAAAGGAATTCTACAGTGAAAGGCCACACTCGGCCCCGAGCCCAGGGGCCCTGGCGCACACCATCACCGACGGCGGGACAAGCAGACACTGCGTCCCAATGCTGACGGAAGCAGCACAGGGCTCCCTCCACCTCCAAGCTGTCTCGCCCAAAGGCTGAGTCAGAATCCGGTGCAGCTTCTAGAACAGTGAGTGCTGCTCAACAGGAGGCAGTTCTGCCCCTGCGGGCGACATCATGCAACATCTCCAGATATATTTTTGGTTGTCACAGTGAGGGGTGGGGAGGATGCGGAGTGCCACTGACATAAAATGGGGGAGCCAGGGGTGCTGCTAAACACCCTACAATGTGCAGGACAGCCCCCTGCCCCAAACAAGGAGCTCGCAGACCCAAAGCGTCAGCAGTGCTGAAGCTGAAAATCCCCACCCCAGAGGTAACCAGCAGCTGGCAGAGAACTAGTTACACAAACCCACAAGAATGCGAACAGTCAAATTCAGAATGGTGGGCCTTCTTTCTAAGGAAAACTGAACCAAGTTCAGCAATGGGTCACTGGCTTGCAAACAGGAGGAGGGATGAAAAAGGATCTAGTCATCAAACGGGGACTCGGTTTGGATCCCACACCCTACAAACCAACTGCACACGGTCAAATTTGAGACCGCTGGGGACACCTGACTGTGGACGGGCTGTTGCGGAGCAGCAGGGGACCACTGAGAATATGCGCAAGTGGACGACAGCATCACGGCTGCATAAGAAAGCACACTCCACGTCACTGAGGCCACGCTCTGAGCAGCAAGGGCCTGCACTCAGGACGGCGTGGCCCAGGAGCAGGGCCCAGAGCCCGCCTTTACCGTGTCCCAGCTGACAGAAGCGAGTGTGTGGTCCGGAAGGGCACGCTGAAGGTCAGAGCGATGACGGTGGAGTAGATGGACCACGGGCAGTCAATGGACACCTGAGGAGAAACACAGGGATGTGCCTTCAGACACCTCGCCCGACCACAGCCACCACCGCATCATCCACCCAGGTCAGCAGTGGCTGCCGATTTCCTAGGTGGGGGATGGTCTTCCACTTCTTATTTAGAACGCAAACCCCCATTAATCACATGCACCAAAAAAGGAGAAACATAAAGCTACATACGCAGACAAGAAAAATAGACATGGAAGTGGCCGGACAGCCACGAGACACCAGAATGGTCTCAGAAGCTCGGGAGCAGATGCCTCGGCCAGCACCCCCAGCCCGCCTTGAGCTTCCCACACCGACATGGCCTCCACGCCAGACGTGTTTTCTAACACTGCAGGAGGTGGTGACAAGATGCTTTTAGTCGCTCTGTCACGATGACGTGAGCAATCATTAATTATTACAAAATTAAAGGAGTCATCCAAACCCTGCACACGACAACGAACAGGTAAGAAAACAGCGAGGAGTCTGGGCTGGAGTGTGGGCCAAGCTACTGACTCCCTAAGGGCACAGGCCACGCCTCCAGCTTCCTTCCGTGACTGTTGGCCTTTTCTCCTACTGTTTTTGTGCATGCGTGTCTTTTTTTTTTAATGATTCAACTTATTTAAACTATAAACAAAAACAAGCAAACAACAAAAAAACCCAGTTCGCCCTTTTCTCCTAGCCCCCACCCCCACCCCCACCCCTGCCTTGGGCACGGACCAGTCTACTCTGTATCTATGAGCTTGATTTTAGTTCTTTTAGATTCCACGTGTAAGAGAGATCAAATTGTGTTTGTCTTTCTCTGACTTACTTCACTTAGCATAATGCTCTCCAGGTCCATCCGTATTGCTGCAAATGGCAAGACTTCCTTCTTTTTTATGGTGAATAATATTCCATTGTGCACACAATGTTTTCAGAGCCATTCATCCAACCATGACCACTTAGGTGGTTTCCGTGACTTGGCTGTTGCAAATGATGCTGCAGTGAACAGGGGGCGCAGACCGCTTTTCAAGTAACCGTTTTCACTTTCTTTGGGTAAATACCTAGTAGTGAGATTGCTGGGCCGTAGGGGAGCTCTGTTTTTAAGGTTCCGAGGACCCTCCATACTGTTTTCCAGAGTGGCTGCACCGGTCCACATTCCACCAACAGGGCACAAGGGTTCCCCTTTTTCTACATCTTTGCCAACCTGCCTAGTGATGTCAAACATCTGTCTTTTCTGGAAAAATAGTCAGATCTTCTGCACATGCTTTAATCAGACTGTGGGGGATTTTGCTATTGAATTATAGGAGTCCTTTATACATTTTGGGTATTAACACCTTGTCAAATACACGATTTGCAAGTATTTCCTCCCATTCCGTAGGTTGTCTTTTCATTTTGTTGATGGTCTCCTTTGCTGTGCAGAAGCTTTTTAGGTTGATGTAGTCCCAATAGTTTATTTTTGCTTTTGTTGTCAGATCCATAAAATCATTGCCAAGACCAGAATCAAGGAGCTTACCACCTAAGTTTTCTTCTAGGAACTGTATGGTTTCAGGTCTTAACTTCTAGCTTTTAATCCATTTTGAGTTAATGTTTTTTGGACAGTTTAAGACAAGGGTCCACTTCATTCTTTTGCATGTGGCTGTCCAGTTTTCCCAACACCATTTATTTGAAGACACTGTCCTTTCTCCATTGACACATTCCTGGCTCCTTTGTCATAAATTAATTGATCAAATATATGTGGGTTTATTTCTGGGCTCTGTATTCTGTTCCATTAATCTGTGTATCTGCTTTTATGCCGTTACCATAGTGTTCATGACACAGTTTGAAGTCAGGGAGCATGATGCCTCCAGCTTTGCTCTTTCTCAAGACTGCTTTGGATATTTCGGGTCTATTATGGCTTCATACACATTTTAGGATTATTTGTTCTATTTCTATGAAAAATGCCGTTGGAATTTTGATAGGGATTACACTAGATCTATATATTGCTGGGTAGTATGGACATTTTAACAATATTAAATCTTTCAATCCATGAACATAGAATATCTTTCCATGTATTTGTGTCTTCTTCAATTTCTTTCATTAATGTCTTACAGTTTTATATACATGTCTTTCACCTCCTTGGTTAAATTTATTCCTGGGTATTTTATTCTTTTTGATGCAGTTGTAAATGAGATTGCTTGATTTCTCTTTCTGATAGTTAATTATTAGAATACAGAAACACAAAAGATTTCTACATATTTATTTTGTACCCTGCAACCTTACTGAATTTTATTCTAACTTTAATGATGAAGTCTTTAGGACTTTATATATATAATATTATGTCATCTGCAAACAGTGACACTTTACTTCTCTCCTTCCAATTAGGATGCCTTTTATTTCTTTTTCTTGCCTAACTGCTCTGGCAAGAACTTCCAGTACTATGCTGAATAAGAGTGACAAGAGTGGTCATCCTTATCTTGTTCCTGGTCTTAGAGCAAAGGCTTTCAGCTTTTTACCATTAAGCATGATGTTAGCTGTGGGCTTGTCATATATGGCCTTTATTATGTTGAGGTACGTTCCCTCTATATCCACTTTGTTGAGAGTTTTTATCAAAGGATACTGAATTTGGCCAAATGCTTTTCCTAAGTCTACTGAGATGACCATATGATTTTCACCCTTCACTTTGCTACGGGGGCGTATCACAGTGATTGGTGCACCATCCCTGCATCCCTGAAATAAAGCCCATTTGATCATGCGTATCATCCTTTTAGTGTATTGTTAAATTTGGTTTCCTAAGATGCTGCTGAAGATTTTTGCACATATGTTCATCAGAGATACTGGGCCTGTAATGTTCTCTTCTTGAGGCATCCTCTTCTGGTTTTGGTACCAGGCTAACACTGGCCTCACAGAATGAGTTTGGAAGAGCTCCCTCCTCCTCTGTTCTTTGGAAGAGTCTGAGAGGAACTAGTATTAATCAATTCTTCTTTGAACATTGGATAGAATTCACCAGTGAAGCCATCTGGTCCTTGTTTGTTGGGAGGTTTCTGACTACTGATTCAATCTTCTTACCAGTAATCAGTCTGTTCAGATTTTCTATTTTATCATGATTCACTCTTGGTAGGTTGTATGTTCCTAGGAATTTATCCATTTCTTCTAGGTAGTTCAGTTTGTTGGCATACAGTCGTCCATAGTAGTCTCTTACGATCCTTCGTATTTCTGTAGTGTCAGCTGTAACACCTCCTCTTTCATTTCTGATTTGAGTCCTCTTTTTATCTTGGTGAGTCTAGCAAAAGGTTTTTCAATTTTATCTTTTAGAAGGACCAGCTCTTGGTTTCACTGATCATTTCTGTTGTTTTTTAGTCGAATTCATTTATTTCTGTTGTGATGTTATTTCCTTCCTTCTACTAACTTTGGACTTCATTTGTTCTTTTTCTAGTTCCTTAAGGTGTTAAATGAGATTGTTTGAGACTTTTCCTCTTTCTTGAAGTAGGCCTATATTGCTATGAACTTTCCTCTTAGAACTGCTTTTGCTGCATCTCATAAATTTAAGTATATTACATTTCCATTTTCATTTGTCTCAAGGTATGCTTTGATTTCTCTTGACTTCTTCTTTTGGGCAATTGGTTGTTCAGTAGCATGTGGTTTAATCCCCACATATTTGTGAATTTTCCAGTTTTCTTCATATGATTCATCTCTAGTTTCATATTGTTGGAGTCAGAAAAGATGCATGATTTTTTCCAACCCTCTTAAATTTGTTAAGACTTGTTTTGTGGCCTAATATAAAATCTATCCTGGAGAAATATGCACTTGAAAAGAATGCGTACTCTGCTGCTTTTTGATGAATGTTCTGTAAATATCTGTTAAGTCCATCTGGTCTAATGTGTCATTTAAGACCAGTGTTTCCTTACTGATTTTCTGTCTGGATGATCTATCCATTGATATAAATGTGGTATTAAAATCCTCTCTTATTGTATTTGCTATTTCTCCCTTTAGGTCTGCTAATACTTGCTTTACATATTTAAGTGTTCCTGTGTTGGGTGCATAAAAATCGCCATGTTATCTTCTTGTGCGACTGACCCCACTATCATTATGTTACACTCTTCTTTGTCTCTCATTACAGTCTTTGTTTTAAAGTCTATTTTGTCTGATAAAAGTATAGCTGCTCCACATTTCTTTTGGTTCCTTTAGGTTTTGGTTTCACTCTAGTCTGTGTGTGCCCTTATGTTGGAAGTCTCTTAAAAGCAGCATATAGATGGGTCTTGATTTTTTTACCCATTCAACCACTCCCTGTCTTTTGATTGGAGAATTTGGTTCACTTACATTTAAAGTAATTATTGATAGGCATGTGCTTGTTGCCATTTTTGTTAATTGTTTCCCGATGGTTTTTGTAGCTCCTCTCTGTTCCTTTCCTCTTCTCTGCTTTCTTCCGTTGTGGTTCGATGACTTTCCTTGGTGGTATGCTTATATTTCTTTATCTTTTGTATGTTTGCTGTGGGTTTTTGCTTTGTGGATACCACGAGGCTTACACATAACAACTTACGCTTATAACAGTCTATTTTAAGTTGATAATAACTTAAGTTTCTAAAGCTCAACATTTTTACTCTCTCTCGCCCCCACATTTGATACTTTTGATATCACACTTTACATCTTTTTATCTGTGTATTCCTTAATTATTGTGACGATAGTTATTTTTACCACCTATGTCTTTTAACCTTCAACCTAGCTTTAGAAGTGCTTAACTCACTACTTTTACTATATATTTACCTTTCCAGTGAGATTTATTCTTTTACATGTGTTCTCGTGAACACCCTTTCTTTTCAGCTTAAAGAAGTCCCCATAACATTTCTTAAAAGTCTGCGTTAGTGGTGATGAACTCCCTCTGCTTTTGTTTCTCCAGAAAACACTTTATCTCCCCCTCACTTCCGAATGATCGCTTTGCCACATAGAGTATCTTGGTTAGAGAGTTTCCTTTCAGCACTTTGAATATATTGCGCCACCCTCTCTGGCCTGCAAAGTTTCTGCTGAAAAACCTGCTGATAGACTTGGGGGGGGGGGTTCCTTGTATGTAATTAGCTGTTTTTCTCTTACTGCTGTTTCGTTTTTTTTTTTTAAACCTCCTTCCCCCCACCCCACCCCCAACTCTTGCTGCTTTTAAGATTCTCTCCTGGTCTTTAATTTTTGACATGTAATTATAGTGCATCTTGCTGTGGGTCTCTCCGGGCTCCTCTTATTCGAAACTCTCTGGGCTTCTTGAGAAGCTTCTGGATGCCTGTTTCCTTCCCAGATAAGGGAAGTTTTCAGCCATTACTTCTTCAAGGAGATTTCCGACCTTTTCTCTCTCTCTCTTCTCCTTCTGGAAACCCCATGATCCAAATATTAGTCTGTTTGCTGTTGTCCTATAAGCCCCTAAACTATCTTCACTTTTTTCCTTCTTTTTTCTTTTTGCTGCTCTGATTGAGTCCCACTGCCTTGACTTCGAGCTGCCTGATCCCTTCTTCTGCTTTGTCTAGGCTGTACTTCAGTCGGCTGTTGTATTCTTCACTCGGCGACTTCTATCTGGTACATTCTTCTATTTCCCATCTCCGTGGAATTTCTGTGCTCATCCATTTTCTCTCCCGTTCGGCAAGCATCTTCATGAGCGTTACTCTAAACTCCTTATCAGGTAAATTTCTTGTCTCCATTTCACTAAGATTTTTTTCCCCTGAGGTTTTACCTTGTTCTTCCATTGCTAGAACATGTTGCTCTGTATCTTCGCTCTGCTGGACTCTGTGTCTATACAGTAGACAGCACAACCACCTCTCCCAGTCTTACAGCAGCAGCCTGAGATAGATGAGCCTCATCATTCAATCCAGTCCGATTCTGGGTTGTTGCTCAAACCTTTGTGCTGTCCAAGGACCTACTGTATTTTTAATACCTCTAGCAGTTGAGGGGTGTGCCAAGACTTGTCCTTATCTTAGAAGGGAGGATCTCAGCACCTAGATTCAGGGCAACTGGAAGCCAGACTCACAAGCAGCAGCTTTTTAAATAGGCAAATATGTACTGTTCTGTGGGACCATGAGTGTACAGTTCTACATCTGGGTTAAAAAGCTCTCAGAACTGACACTTGTGTTACAAGACATGGACACACCTGAATAAGCACAAAGGTAGCGACACATTCCTCGAGCTGAAGGACTGTGGCTCTGGAACCAAAGTCATGGATCTCTCAAATAACTGTCAATGAACACCAACATCAAAGCATAAAATGATAGAAATTCCTCTTTGCCAAGTTTGATGTGACGTTTCAGTGGACAGAAACCAAAGCACACCAAGACACAGAACTCACCCTAGCCTATTCACAGAGACAAATGGACTACAGACCCGAACTTACCTCCCCATTCTAAGCAAACACTCTCTTACAATAAACTGTCCTCCTCTCCTGAGTTGGTATAGAAAACTTAGAGCCTGTTTGTCTTTGTCCTTATAAGACGTAGCCTCTATCTAAGAAGGGGTGATTTAAAGATCTCAATGCTAAACCCAGCAAGAGGATGTGGGTCAGGAATGGGAAATCTGCCACTTCAGCGCAAGTCATCTCTTAAGTACTGTGTTTTGGAACAAGCACAACAGGCAGAGGCTGTGAGCACAGACGGAGCACTTCCAGCCCCTCCTTACTTTATGGTCTGTGGTGGCCATGCAGTGGCCTGCTTTCTGTGTGTCCTTATGCTTCCTGTGGGGCTCTGTCACCCCCAGCATGCTGCTCTCTCCTCCAGTTACTGGAGCTGAAGGTAAAGAGAGAACTTCCAGTTCAAATTCAATCATGTGGTACGCAGGAGCAGCAGGCAGACTGATGCTTGTGACCTTGTCAGATGACTGAACCCGGAGCGACACATCAGAAGCCTTTTCTAGGAAAGACAGAAAAAGTCACTTCTAACACATTCCCTGTGTTTCCTCATTCCTTTCTCTTCTAGTAGGTGACAGGCCCAGCAGTGTAGTTCCAGCCCAACTCCCACTGCTCCTACGCACCTGCAAAAGTGTATCTATGAAGGATTAAGGTGGGAGGGCAGAGGCAGGAAAATGAGGAACAAAACCTTCTAAGACGGTAATACTGTCTTAGCCGGCTGGTGGTAGACCAGAAACAGTCCCCGTGCTACATCTGAAGACAGAAAAGGGACACTTGCCACGTGGCCCACCATATACTGTGTGTTTCCCTGTATGACGTGCTTCCATTCCATTCCCCTAGCAGACCAGCTCCCACCAAGAAGGGGAGCAGCATCCTTCCCTCTCCATACCTCATGCCTGGGGACCAGGGGAGACAAGACTTTTCTAAGGCTTCTGACCAGTGACTAAAAAGGTTGATTTGCTTTTACTTTTTGGTGAGGGCTTGGGGAGGTAGAAGGAGATTGGAAGCTGGCAAGGCATCCTCTTGGAGCAGGGGCCCAGTCCACGATGCTGCATTATAAGCCCTTAGCAAGGTCAGCCCTGCCTGGCCACCAAGCATACCCATGGCTGTCTATTCATCCCAAATACAATGTCCCGCCCAAGGTCAGGGTCCCAGCCCACCTACAGGCAGGACATTGCCATGAAAGAGCTGCAGGGAGAAGTGGTCCTCAGACATGGCCGGGACCACAGGCGCCTTACAGCTCACGGTGCGGGACAATGGCAAGAGTCCACCTTCACCAGGTGACCGCCACCTCACCTCTTGTGTTGGAGTAGATCACTGCTCTGTTCTCTGCATGACACAGGATGAGCATGGCTTCTGCATTGCTGAGCTGGAGGCTGTCCCCGTTTTTTACTGTATAATGGCCAGTAGTGACCGTGAACTTTACCTTCTGAGGAATACCAGCCAAAAGGCTATCTGAAGGGAAAAAGACAGCAATCACCATCACAATCAATCGATGGAGGGCCTAGTGTGAGGTTAAAAGGGTGCTCTGCGTCTTCTGTTAAAGTGGATTTGTTCCCTGTAAATACTCCCCGTCCCACCCTCCACCCTCACTTTTCATCTCGATCACATGGATGCAGAGTTGAGGGGGACCCTGCCAGGAATAAGAGAATTCGAGTCTTATCAGCACTGAAGACAGGCTCACAGCGGCAAGCATGTCTACGAAGGTCCCAAAATTCACCTGCCGATAAGTTAGTAAGAGAGAAGCAGATAAAGACGCGAAAGAACAGACTAATGAAATCGAATGTACTATTCGTGCTATTCAGAATTGTTTCTAGCCTTTTCAGTTTAAGCCTTCAGGACCTTTGGTTCAGAACCCGCTGGGCAGAAGGTGAGGTTACTGCTATCCCCTAGACGGGAATGGAGGGTGGAGATGGGCTGAGCTGCCCAAGAGTCCCACGCCAGGACAGGCAGAAGGAAGAAGGCAAGAGATCGGGACCCGGGAGGAGGCGGGGACAGATGACAGGGATGGGAAGGCATAGGCAAGAACGGGAGAGAGGGGCCACGGACGGGAGCAGGGGCAGGAGCACGGCCGGCCGGTCCCCAGTGTGGCTCAGTGCGTCCCAGGCCCTCAGAGCAGTAGCACCCAGCCCTCCTCATGAGGGGTCCTCTGGCAGGACCCTCTGCGAGACTGTCCAGCATCTGAGGGCCTTTCCTGGTGGCCGTGGGAGACTTCTAAAATCAGAAAAGGAGGCAGTACAGAGAGAATAAATAGAAAAAAACGCTTTCCTTGATTTTTTCCCAAATGGAAGAAAGGAGCCTAATTAATACATCCTGTTCAGCCTGAACAACTGAGAAATTCACTCCCTGGTGTCCTAACCAAGTGCCACGTGGTCCTGCGCCACGTGGAACCACCGCGAACCCGGCGCGGCCCGGCGGCGGCCCACTCACCGGCCAGCGGCTCCACGCGCAGCTGCGGCTCCTGCGAGTACACGTCGTACTGCGCCGGCGGGTAGAGGTGGGGAAGGACGAACCACACCGGGCCCAGCGAGGCACACAGCTGCCGCAGCGTGTATGTTCCGGGCTCCCTGGCCTAGAGTCAAAGTTGAGCGTTCAGAAAGTCACCCGCACTGCTGTACGGAGCTTCCCAGGGGAAGGCTGAGCCACCATCTCGGGGAAATGCCCGTCTCTCCCACACTCGGCAGCCTGTCCTGCAGCTCTGCGCTGCCCCTTCAGCATGCGGGCTGTTCACGCGAGCCCTCAGAGCCTCTCGGTCGATGATTTCTAAGTAACTCGTGCTTAAATCTGCCTTTCTGCTTCTAGGAATGGATTTGCAATTTAACACACTTCATTTGTGGCATTCTCTTCTGAAAGGTGCTTAATGGAACCTTCAGCATGAGAGCTGAGACCTGCTCTGAGCCTCGACTAAGAACACACGTGACCACACCTGTACTTGGCATTGGCCGAGTCCTCCTCGGTCAGCGGGACGCACAGGTCGTGCTGCCTTAGGAAAGATTCGTATCAAGCAGGTTCGGAGCCGCTGCTTTGATACCCATGAAGCCAACAAAAGGAAAACAAAGTTTAACGCAGAACTGGACCATCTTCTTTGAAATGTCATTTCAACAAATGAGAGTATATTTTAGTACAAAGGGAAAAAACTCTAAATCTAGTGAGAGCAAAAATAATTGCCCATGTTAAGAATTTCTTTCAAAATTTATCAGCTGAGGTAACATCGTGTAAGTATCAAAGGTTTTTAAAAATATCAGTCTATTTTTCTCTAAGGATATAAACAAGACCTAGGGTAACTTACACCCAGAGGCCTCTACCAGATTCTCAGCACACCGCCGCCACCAGTTCCGGCGAGCTCGAAACCCTTCCCTAGCATCTTTAAAGTCAGCTGCCCGTGCCGCCACATACCTGCGTCCTGAACGTTATCCTGTTAGCCCCCGGTTCCAGAGTCACGTCGCTACATCTCAGCATGTGGGCCCCGTCCTCCAGAGCCACGCCCGAGGGTGTTTCCAGAGAAGTGCTGCTCTCCTGCCTTCTCAGCAGCATGTGGACATTTTTGCATATAATCCCTGTTGTGTTCAAGGAATTATCAGAGGGACTTCTCTCGAACATCTCATACAACTCCAGCGCTGGTAAGTTGTTCTGGGATGTGGGGAAAGGCGAGGTCTCCACTGGAAAGTTAATAATCCCATTGGATGTCTTGTGCTTGGTAAGCCACTCGGCAGTCTTCCGATAGTTGTTTTTCTCGATGCTGAAGTGGACACTGATGGCAATCTGCTCCACACGGACGGGGACGGGCATCTGGCTGCACACGGTTATGTCCACGGACAAAACACCGCCCACATGGACCACAGCGTTGGAAGGGGTAAAATGGAGATCTCTCAGTTGTGCAAAACAATGCAGAGGGAGTACTATCTTGTGACCTGTAAACGCACATCACCACCAGTTACTGGCCAAGTCTCACTCTAGACCACCTACGGGCAGCAGGGCCTTGGTCACCCCGGGGCTGCGGGGGCACGTGCAACACGACGAGAGGCAGAGCTAGTCAAGAGACGCTGAAAGCCTCCCGACCCCACACCATCTGCACACCAAAACGCACTATACTGTCAAAAGTGGAGCATAAATGCAGGCCTAGACAGCTCCCGGAAATTACAACGTCTGAAGAAATTAAGGTCTATAAGCTCTCTTCCGGCAAACCTAAGAGAAAAACAGGTCAATTAACACCTGAATTTCAAAACCATAATTGTCAATAGTGCAATTCTTAGAACTGTTTCCTGCCTACATAAAGAAATGCTCAAGTAAAGATGTCTACGCTCCCCCATCTATCTGGAAATAAACCCATGTGCTTGCCAGCCTGTGAAGTCAGCCAATGAAGTGGGGAGCCCTGCCTTCTGGACTCCAAGAGAGCAGAGAGGCCCCAGCCCCACAGTTACTAAGGGGGAAGAACGCACTGCACTCTCTGGCCTCCTTTCTGTAAGCACCTGGCTTGTTGAGAAAGCCCACGAGGCTGCCAGACTGCATGGTCGGTGCTTACTAAACACTAATCAACTAAAGAAAGGACTTGCAGAGATTAATGTTCTAAAAACACACGAAGACAGTGGATGATCACAGAATATCTTATCCTTACAGAGACGTCAAGGGACACCGGCAGGAGAAGCATGCCTGCAAGGCTCACATACGTCACATAAAGCAGACACGGCACGTGGCTCCACCGAGGGCTGTTTGGGGCACATTAAAGAATTTAAACAAGCCAGTGCCATGCTGCTCCTGAGAAACCCATCCAGATGGCTCGATGTGAGTGAAACACGCCCCAGCCATCAATGACCCTATCTACCTCAAGCTACAATCTTTGGAAACACTGGCTTTCAGGTAGTTGGTAACTGCTATGGACAGCACTGTGGAAGGGGACATCCTAGCCCCCAATGTGACAGTGTGCAGAGATGTGTCCTCTGGGACAGAACTTGGTTTACCTGAGGTCCTGAGGAATTAGTGTCTTTATCAGAGGAGACGCTAGCGTGCTCCCTCTCTCTCTCCTCTCCGCCCTCCCGACCCCAAGCCCATCTCCGTCTCTGCCTCTCCCATTGCCATGTGAGGACAAGTCAGGAGGAGACGCATCATCAGAAACCAACTATGCTGGCACCTTGACCTTGGACGTCCGGCCTCCAGAGCTGTGAGCAATAATGCCTGTTGTTTAAGCACCTGGTCTGTGGCACGCTGCTACAGCAGCCCGAGCTGACTAAAGCAGTGATTATTTTAAACAAGCACTCTTCTTGATAAACACAAGGAGCTTGATGTTACAATGAACGAACCTCACCACACAGCACCGTCAAGAAGTGTATCTGCCAAATCACTGGCCCAGACCTAAGCCTGTCAGCCCTGCCTTCCTGCCGGGTGCTCCTACGAGGAAACACTCAACAAATTCCAGAAGGTGGGAAAGTCTGGCAGATAACTGGCTGGAGGTCTTTAAAGAGTCAGTGTCTTACAATGCAGATGTCACACAACTGAACGGACAAACGATGTGGTCCGTCCATACAGTGGACTATGATTCAGCCATAAAGAGGAATGAAACTCTGACACGGGCTTCAATATGGGTGAATCCTGACACCATGATGCTCGGTGACAAAAGCTAGTCACAAAGGACCACACGTGGTCCTTCCGCTTACGTAAAATACACAATAGGTATCTACAGGATCAGTGGTTGCCATGGGGCCGGGGGGGCGGTGGCAGGAGAAAGGCTGGGAAGAAATAAGTATGGCGCTTCTTTCTGGGGGGACAGAAATGTTCTAGAAGTGACTATACAGCAACGGCTGCATATCTGTGAATACACTAAAAGCCACTGAACCGTACACTACAAGTGGGTGAGTTCTATCTCAAGAAAGCTGCAGTATTAAAAAAGGAAACAGAGGTGGGAAAAACCGTTCTAACTTAGAAGAGAATTGAGGTATAGCAATCAAAGGCAGTGTGTGGTCTCTGACTGGACTCCAATAAACGTAATTTATAGAAACAGTTTTTGAGCCGCTGAGGAGACTGGAGCTGAAGTGAGAACCCTGTTCTTTGGGTGGCTGGGGGTGCCCCTGACTTCAGGAGACCACGCGAAGCGGCCCCAGGGTGACGTGTGACATGCGGTGTGCAGTCGCGGGGAAGCTCAGCAGCAGGACGGCAGACACGGGTTTGCCACGCAGGTGCTCAGCCGAGCAGTGAGCCAACGTCACATGCTGCGTTATTCCTTCTACGCTCCTAGAGCGCTTGAAAATTTTCACAATGACAAGTTTTAAAAGTTACTCTGACCTGAGCTGTCAGCCGGTAAAGCAGAGTATCTCTCAGAAAGAAATGGGACAAACACTATATGCTCTCACTCACACATGGGATTTAAGAAACAAAACAAAGGGAGAAACAAAAAAGAGACAGACAAAACAACAGACTCTTAACTACAGAACAAAGTGGTGGCTGAGAGGCACGGTGGGCGGGGACGAAGAGCGCGCTTGTCGTGAGCAGGTGATGAGCACGGAGTCCTGCGGAGAAGTGCGGACTCACTATACCGTAACCTGAAACTAACAGAATGCTGTACGATAACTCGATTTCAATATAAGCAAACAAACACATTAAAAATTTTTTTAAAAAGTTCTTAAAAGCCCCCCTAAGAGCAAGTCTGACCTGGGCTGTCGGTCTGGCGGCTGGCAAAGCTGAGTATCTCTTGGCAGAAGTGTTTCCGCTCCTCTTCAGTTAAGTGGTGATCGCTGGCCAAAAGGCTACTGGTCTGAAGGTAGCTGGAGGGAGAGTCAAGGGGTGTGGGAAACGGACCCCACCCTGAGTGGCGCTGGGCACAAGCGGATCCACGGTCGAGCCTCCAGGTGCAGCCCAATGGGGATTCTCCCTTTTGTCTAAGCTATTAGGAACTCAAAAATGATGAGACATGTTGACAAGGCACCCAACTTACATGTGACACGGGACATCAGTACATGGCAGGCATTTTCGCTCTTAACTATGAGGTGCTTTTTAAACACTCCCCGGGGCACCACTGCTACACAGACAGCAAGTCTCCCATTGCACGGGAATGTCAAACTTTATAAAGGATACTTTTCGGTTTGTCCAAGATGCTTCTGACATTCGGCAAGCTGCTTCCGTGTGTGCGTGATAGGGAGTGCCCAGCCCTCGGCCAGGTAACTTTTCAGTGCTCCTTGAAGATAGATTTCTGCCTTTTGTGGAGACTTTTTCCTCCTTGCAAATCGACAAACAGAAGCTTTCGTCACAGATCATGATAAGCACAACCCACCCGCCACCCTCTACAAGCCCACGCCACGCCACTGCGCCGCCCTAGTCCTTCTCGGACACGCCCCAGAGGAGGGAGTGCGCAAGCGGACCCACGAACGTGCTCACGAGAAGCCCACACGGTGTGCCCGGCATCATACACTCGCCAAAGACCTTTCAGTGACTCTCAGGATAAGAAAGCAAAGGCACCGCTCCCTAGTTCGAGCTGACGTGTAGGAACTCCAAGGGTAAGGCCAGGGGAAGGGTTTGTCCACAGGCACACAGCTCGTGAGCCAGGGAACTCAGAAATGTGCGCCCGGTGCTACACCCCTACTAAAGACGGGCGCACACAGGAGCGGTCTCTATGGCCCAACTGAGGGTCTGGGGCCTGGGTCAACTCTGAACCTCAGGCCAACAGCCCTGAGCAGGCTTCCAAGATTTACAGAGAACTATGAAGGATTTAAATAGCGATACACATCACCCAAAAGAGGGTCTTAAGGTCCTGATTTAAACCTTCAAGATGTTCAGAATAAAACAAAATTTAAAGCACAACTGAGGGGAGCTGGCCAAAGCCCCAGCGATGACACGGACCGTTCCCTTCCCGCAGGCCTGCAGCTATTGAACTCACCGGACAAAGGCCAACACTAAGCAAGCACTCACCTCTTCCAGGCATCCTGGGGACACAGCCCACTCTTTACTACCCCAGCCTTAAAGAAACGCGAGTTCTCAAATCCTCAAATTACAGAAATTTTCAAGCTACCCAATTACATGCATTGTGTGCTGGTGTTCCTATATTCCCGTGTTTCAAAGGGGTCAGAACCTTCACACTCCTTCCATTACTAGCTGTAGCCAAAGACTCTTACATTCTAGAGCAGGGGGTCTACAGACCGTTCCTCGGCACCCAGAGACAGAGGCCAGTGGCCACCCGGCTAGTCCGCGGCCAGCTGGAGCCAGGACCTGAGGCTCTGACTAGCATTCCAATGCCATCGCGCTGGGGCTCCCCGCACCAGCGTCCCGGCGGCCTCAACTCCCAGCCTCTGAGGATGCGGCTTCTTTGCTCCATCAACTACACACTCACTCCTCAGCTTCTCTAGACTGAGACTCAGGAGCGCCGAACTCTAAGCCCTGACTGCCCAACATCAGCTGAATGACTGGCCAGCTGCCCCAACCACACCTGGAAAACCGGGAAGTTCACTAAGCTGACACACAAATCCCTCTGCAGCCACTTCAATCAGTTACATTATTCTTTCTGGTTTCAGCTAATAAAATTACTTTATTAATTACAGATTTTAAGATAGCATTTCAAGCATACACTTGAGATGACTTAAACATCTTTTCCCTTAGAATTTCTATCCCTTTCCAGGGCTCTGAAATAGCAATTATACTGCCAGCCAGGGTTTCTTCTCTTCAATCGGCTGATTTTATCAAACACATGAGAAAAACGCTGAATTCTGAGTCTTATCTCCAGCACTCAACCCCGAAGCTGGGCTGAGAGTGGCGACGTTCGCAGCATTTGTGCACTTCGTCTCCCCCTGGGCCCCAGAGCAGCCCTCTCTCGCGCACAGAACACAGGCAGGGACTGTACATCACGGACCTCCAGGCTTTCAATCTGCCCAGGAGGCAACTGACGTAAACTAGAGAAAATGCTGTGTGAGAAACTGTTTCAGAGTCTGCATCTCAATTTATGCCACTGGATGAAAACTCCTACTCCCTCTGAATTGTCATTAAACACAATTACAAAACTAGATATATGTTCTAAACATCCCCTGCACATAGAAGTACATTACGTTAATCTAATTAAATGAAAGAAACACAAAGATCAATAACAGGTATTAAGGGTAACAAGCTGGGAACCTCCCCATTTGGTTTTCAGGAGAAAGTGAAAAACAGAGCTGATGCTGATGGGCTGACAGGATCTACATTTTTCATTCTATACATTTCCGTGCACTTCACGTGAACTTCACGTTAACCCCACATGCGACAGACCCTCTCCTACCCCACAGGTGACGTGTCTGAAACCCCAAGAAACGTTCACGATCAATTACATGTAGAACTCGGCCAGGTCCTTCCCGACGAGCCTAGCAGAGCGGGTCCTCCCGATGCTGGTGTGCATCTCGATGGCAGCGTGGGACAGGTCCTGCGGGACAGGAGACAGCCGCGTCAGCCCGACCCCCTACACTTACCCGGCGCTGAGGCAAAAGACCTCGCTGTTAACACAGCGCTGTTTACTTCGCATCCATGTGTGCAGTGAGTTTTTACGTAGTGTGTGATTTACACAAAGTCATGGACTTGTACGTAAATTAGGAAGCCTAATAATAATTTAAACACGAACTCGGGAAGCAGAGAACATTTAACTTCTCAAAGTACTTTCTGTATGTGGGCAACATTTTTGCTATTTTTCTCACTTTTTGGATAACAGGGACAAACAAGTGCCCAGGTTCCCCGTGACTCTGGAGTGTAGCCGGCCCGCCCAGCTCCTGCCCGCACGTGTGCTGCGCTTCCCACGGGGTCTCCGAATCGCAATCTTTTAAAAATCAAGCACAGTAACTCTGTTCAAGCCTAAAGCGTTTTTTTTGGTACACAGAAAACCATTCATTATCCTTCCTTATAATTTATTTTTTTTCTTCCTTATAACTTCTATTCTATTGAATGAGCAATACCCCTTTGAACAAAATTATAAATATCCAAAGATGCTTTTATGCCTAATTCTGGCATCAGGGATACTAATGACCGTTCCACGAACAACTACAATCCCAGGTGTCATCTGCAGCTCCCTAGGGCACCACAAAGAAACATAAAAGGCCAGTAAGAAGGAGGTCCCGAACACCATCCCATTCCCTATCCCAAGGCCATGTAGCAGCTAAGTCTTCCAGAGACTGTTTTCTGCCAGGGGTAGACAGGTACCATTTGTAATACTTACTAAGTAATGCTTTTCAAAAGCTTCTACTGATGACAGTGCTTCCTTGAGTTTCTTGTAAGGACTCTGAGCTGTGTTGGCTTAAACAAAAAGAAACAAGAGTCCTTATTCATCCTCAGTATGTCCGGTCATGAGTTCACATCCACCCTCCAACGCCGCAGCTTCGGGCGTTCACCTGCCGCCTGGGGAAATCACAAACAGCCATGCACCTGGAACTGCACCACCACCTCTGTGCTTGTCCAATTAGAAGAGCCATGAGAGACTCTAAGCCCCGTGTGTAATATTTCACTCTTGATGGAGACAAGAGTTCTCAACTCTATCACTACCACAACGGTCGCCGTCTCAAGCTGGAGCCCGGCAGTGGGAACATCACATATCCCACAGATGGTCCGGACCGCAGCAAGGCTTTGGCTAAATCTCACTCCTATCGCTCAGTTTACACCTGCAAGAATCAGTAAGGCTCCCTCCAAAGGGCTCTATGACCTATGAGCAACTTATTGAGTAAGAGGATTTGTCCGTCCATGTTGCTCAGAAACTAGATGCCCTGTAATTCAGAGGGAGCCTGGTGCACCTTAACTCCGCACAGGCTGCAGAAAGTCATGATCAGCCCGTGTAAGCCTGTGAGAGACTCAAACATTTTTAAAAATCCTTCCAATTTCTTAGACTATTTCTAACGTTTCTTTACATTAGTAAAAGGTAAATAAAATATCTTACATATCAATCTGGCCAGCTAACAAGGAGCATAACATGGTTAGAACTTGAATTCAATGTGCCAAGATGCCACGTACATACTCATTACCCTCCACTGTGCCACTTGCACAGACATAGATCAAAAAGTACCTGTTTCAGGTCGCTCAGCCCCCAAACCTGCCAGAAGATCCACTATCCTGTTGAGGTCCTCTGAGTGAGGTCCTTTTTCTGACACAAGTCCACACAGATAGCCCAAGGACTTTAGCTGTTGAGATAAACCACAATTTCAAGTAATATGCAACAGCAGTCAGCGGAGAATTTATGAATTTGAATACAAAAATTAAAATCCAACTAAATTCTAGAAGAAACTTAGCTTTCCTATCCAAATAATTCTTACCTGCATGCAGAAACACACC
The DNA here is from genome assembly GCF_017311325.1 of Ursus maritimus. Lineage (NCBI taxonomy): Eukaryota > Metazoa > Chordata > Mammalia > Carnivora > Ursidae > Ursus > Ursus maritimus. Next base: position 2,312,044 of record NW_024426552.1, read on the forward strand.
TTCCGCGCGGTAATTCCGAGTGACTCTGAGGCTGGCGACGCTGGCAGTTCTCAGCTTACCCCACTCACCTACCCGCATGGTCCCAAGCTCAAGGCCTCCCCTCAGTCTGCAGCCAGCGACCTGACACCAGCAGGCCACCTTGCCACACACAGGGTGACTGTCCGTCACTAAGGCAGAAGCCACTTTCACTTCTACGCGACACTTCCCTCTTCACCCTTCTTTGTACCTCCTCCCTCCACCCCCCCAATTCCTGACAGAGAACATCTTAGGCACTAACAGGACAAGCCCTTGGCCTCTGCTGAAGAGTGACACTGGCAGGGAACCATTTTGTGCATCACTACTACCAGACACACCCTGAAGTGCCTAGAACCGTGGGTGTGATGACTAAGAGAACCACACTTCCCCAAACAGCTTCCTCTGTCCACCCACCCGCCCCAGAGGCACAGCCCGGAACAACACCCACGCCAGCACTCGTTACCTTTTCAGTGGCATAGCTCCATAACCCCACAGTGTGGGCGATGTTGGAGTCGATCTGTGCCCGGTCACAACACCCTTCTATCCTCTGCAGCACCTCCAGGCAGCTCAGGAACACCCAGCAGTCCAGAGCACCGGGCGGGACAGACACCTGGGGGGCACGAGCGCGGGCTGGAGACAGAGCCCAGGGAGGGCGCCCAGTCCCCGTGCTCTAGTGCGCCCCCTCAAGCACTGACCCAACCTAGGGCTGCCTTCACAGAGCTCGCCTCCGGGGAGCCGAGGGGTGATCCACGTCCAAACTCACTTCTTGGTTTTATGTTTCCGATGATGATGAGAGCCTTGGGAGGGACGTGACTTGCAAGAACATATTCTGAAAAGCTCATTAAGAAAAGGTTGCTACAGAAAGGCTATCACCACTTCCTCTAGGCTGGAGAGCACACATTACAAGGGCAGAAGCCGGCACCTCCAGTGAGTGGTGAGCCCTGGGCCCCGTTCCAGAAAGACCATGCTCAGTACGTCACATCTGAGCATTAAGTAGGTACCAGATGATACTCAGGAATTACTTCATGTGTTCATTTTTTTAGGTGTGATTGTGTTTGTAAAAAAGAGCTGCTGTGGCTTGGATATACACTCTGAACTATTACCCACAAATAAAACATGATGTCTAAGATTTGCCTAAAAATAACCCAGGGGACCGTGGACAGGGACCCAGACAAAGAAGAGAATGGTCACACGCGGGTTGGTAGCTGCCGTACCTGGGGATGGTGGGCCCAGGAGTTCCTCACGTTATCGTCTCTATGGCTCTGTCTCTGAGCCTTTCCATTACAAAACTAATAAAGTAAACGCTGTATTATCGCAAACAGAAAAAGCATCTACTGTATATGACCGATCCTAAGACGCACTTTTTCCCACGTTTCAGCATCTCTGCAATAGGGATGTGTCTCACCATCAACGACATCTTAACACTTGGAGTTGGCGGGCCCGACTCTTCTCCTGGTGGCACTAATACCATGAGGGATCTCACAGGTGGTGCCCAGTTTGGTGAGATCTGCTAACTGGTATTATTCAAAAACAAGAACTTCAGAGGTGACTGTACATTGCTTGACAAGGGGAGCTGCCTAATGCTGACAAAAAAAAGACTCCTTCGACACACCCTGAGCACAAATACAAGGACCTAGAACCAACTGGAAGGAACCAGAGTGCCTAGGTTCCCAAAAAGCTAAATTGCCCAGTCTCTGCAAAATGAGACAAACGACTTCGATCCTTTCAGAAGAAAAATGGGCACAGAAACTACTTACACCATGAGACACTCCTCTGGCCCAGACAACGGACCACACGCCAGGGGTGCAGACAAGAGCTGGCTGGCAGGACGCAGCCTGGGGAGCCTGGACAGGGCGCATCCCTCCCTCTCCAGTCACACCAGGGCGGGCTCTAAGTCGGCTGAGCCAGCCTCAAGGGTCCTCCTAGCTCCCAGGTACCGCCCATTCTGGGTTCCGTCACCTCACAAGACACTACCATCACAGGCACCCGTTCTGTGGAAACTTCTGCCGAACGTGCCACCTCTCCTCAGGCACATGCTGGTTCTCTGCCACTGAGAATAAAGGAAACGCACCAAGGCTATACACAGGCTTCTGACTCAGAGGAACCCAGAGAGAGAACAGGAACACCCAGCAGTCAGAGCAGGGAGCTGCTGCAGGACGGAGCTCCAGGAGTGGCTGCGGTGGGGGAGCACTCAGAGGCGCCGCAGGGGGAGCACAAGGAGTAGCACAAGGAGTGAACACTGAGAAGAGCCTTGGGGGGAGCACTGAGAAGGGCTACAGGGGGAGCACGAAGAGGGGCCATGTGGCAGTGGACACTGAGAAGGGCCACCGTGCAGGGGGGGGACACTGGGAAGGACTGCAGGGGGAGCACAGGGAGGGGCCATGGTGGGGGGAGCACTAAGAGGAGCCGGGGAGGGAAGCACTGGGAAGGACTGCAGGGGGAGCACGGGGAGGGGCCAGGTGCAGGCTGGCGGGTTTCTGGGATCTGAGTGCGGTGTGGGTCACTCTCCCAGAGGAGGGGGGAGCGACAGCAGCCGGGAACCTGAGAGCAAGACACAGGAGGGCGCATTCGTCCACGCGCAGGCTCTAGAGAGCCACACGCCATGAAAAAGGTCTTCCTCTGTGGAAAGACTGTGGACTAGATACTTCCTTGGTAACTTTGTTTTCTGCAAAGAGCAAGTACCACCTTGGTGAGTTTGGAAAAACGGCACGTGGAAAGCAGCAGCGCCAGGCGGCAGCTTTGCTAGGGGTGGAAAAGCACCCCGGCCGCGGACCGACTTCCAAGCTGGAGGTGGCCGCGGAGGGCAGGGAAGGGTGCAGCAGGACAGAGGGGTGCCCGCCGACTGGAGGTCCTCCCGGGACTGCTCGTTCGGTCCTGCCCCGGGGCCCCCAGCACCCCCGCGCTGACCGCTCCCTGGCCACAGCTCCGGCTTCTCCCAGGCCCGCTCGGGAATGCCTGCGCCCTAACTGGCTCTGCTCAGAAACGGCTGCAGCTCCCTACACTTGCCATCACACGCCGTTTAAGCTTTTGCCAAAAGACATCGGCCTAGGAACTGGCACCGCACCCCGATCTGGTGCTTCCCGGGGCACGGGCCGCTTGCACTGCTGCTCACTGGTGTGGGCACGGCCCCCCAACAAAGCCCAGCGGAACACCCCCCAGGCCCAGCACCCCTCTACACACGCCAGCGCCTGACCGAGCGGGGCTCCACGGCGGCGCAATGTCAGAAGTGGCTGATCTAGGGCTCTCAGAAATGCTTAAAGCATCACCGGAGTCCTACTTCTCTCATCGCTTTAAAAAAAGCTTATAAACACATGGTGAGACACGTGCGGGGCCCAAATGCTCACCCCAGAGCCCCGTGAAGTTTCACAACTGTGACCACCACTCAGATCAAGAACAGGTCACCTTCGTGATGTTGGAAGGTTCCCTCGAGCCCCTTTTCCCAGTCAAAACCCACCCCCAAAAGTGACCCCTTTCTGCCCTCAGTCACGGGCAGCTGAACCTCCCACAAACCGAATCACAGGCCACGAGCTCCTCCGTGCGTGGCTTCTCTGTCGAACCAGCCGTGTGATCCAACCTCGCAGGGCCTGTCAGCAGCGAGTTCTTCGCCGCTGGGTCCTGTGCCTTTCTACGGATGTGCTTCAATCTAGTTATCCATCCCTGTCCGCAGGCGTTTGGGTCATTTCCAGGGTTTGGCTACTACGGATACAACTATTTGCAATACCGCCCCCCTCTCTGGGGGAGGAAGCCTTCTCCGACTCATTAGACCCCCAACCCCCTGTGCGCCGATCTACACAGGAGGACAAAGGAGGGCAGTCTGCTGTGCATGCAGATCACAAGGATCGTACCCGTGTACGTGATGGACATCCGCGTTATGTCGTTTCCAGCAATTCTGAGTAAGGCGGCCACGAGCACTTCTGCACTCGTCTCTTGGTACACGCACAGTGAGTCTGTGTGGGTGCCCAGGGCGGGACGGCTGGGCCATGGGGCGCGTGTACGTGTGGCACCCGTTCCCACCCCCTCAGCCACGAACGGGCTCATTCCCCACCCGCTCGCAGATGCCGGCCAAGCCGGCCGTCGCAGACGTCCTGGGGCTGTGTACTGGCCTCTGCAGACTTAGTCTGCACTTCCCGAGGATGAAAGACATTAAGCACCTTTCCATGTGCTTTTTGGCCATTTGGATAGCTTCTGCCCACTTTTCTACCGATCTGTCAGTCTCTTCATTGATTTGCAGAAGCTCTTCACATACGCTGGGGAAGAGCCCTTCCCCCCTACATATCCTGCAGGTGCTCCTCCGCGCTGTGGCTCGAGTCTTCACTCAGCTCTAGTCTTCACTCACGCAATGCTACCTGCCGACGAAGAGAAGTTCCGATTTTTGCGTAGTCCAGTCCGTCACTGTCTTCCTTTACGGCCAGTGCCTTTTAGTCCTGTGTCAGAACTACCTCCTAACCTCCAGGTCGTGGAGAGAGTTTCCCATATTTTCTTCTAGAAGCTTCTTTGTCTTACCCTTCATGTTTGGATCAAAACTCTACCTGAATCGTGTCTGGTATGAGATTGAGATTTATTTTTACATATAGACATTCAGTAGACTCACTGAATAAGTTGTTCTTGAATCCTTTTATTTAAAATGTACCCCAACTGCCCTAGTTCAGAATGCTGTCCTCCCCAGTGAATTATGACCTTGGCCCCTGGCTCTTCCCCCGCCTCCATCTGCCCTCCGCCCCACCAGGTCCCACACCTCTCATGGCACCCCACTTCAAACCCAACAACGACTCCTTACCAGACCTCGGAACAAAACCCAGGCTCAGGATGCCATACAAACACTTCCACAATCTCGTCAAAATCCAGCTCCTGATAGCTATGTAGACTTACTAGCAAGCCCTGCCCCACCCCAAGTTCCAGCAAGACTGAGCTCCTTCACAGCTCCTTCACGAAAACTTTCTCTGCCTTAAACATGCTCTCACATTTGCCACCACAAGCCACATCTACCTGGCATATTCTCATGCAACCTACTCATTCCATTAAAACGTAAACTCCCCAGGACGGGGTCTGGTCTATCTTGCTCTCTGCTGAAAATGCAGTCCCTAGAATAAATGCTTGCTTGGTACAACAAGGGGCTCCAGGAATATCTGTTGAATGAAAGACACTTTTAAAACTTAGCTCATACAAAACCACCTCTAGAAGCCTTCCCTAGCGCAGAGTAGGCGCCACGAAAATGCTCACTGAACTGAAGCGCCCATACAGAAATGGGACCTCTGCATCCTTGATACTCCTCCTGTACCCGAACGTTCTTCTCTGACCACCTGGCAACACTGCCCCCGTTCCCACGGCCAGCTCAGTGCACTCGACTATGGCTTTCCCGAACCACGAGGAACCTGCTTCTTCCTCAACCGTGTGCCGTGTCCCCACCCCATGTTTAGCACAGCGCCCTGCCGGCAACCCACCGGCTCCCGAACGACACTCACCAGCCCTCCCCTTCTCTCCTCCTGAGAGCACCGACCCTCACCGGTTCTTCCTCAGCAACACATCCAGCACTGACCTGTCCTCCTGTCCATTCCTACTCCTCTTCTTCGTCAGGTCCTCACGGCTCCGGGTCACGCAACAACCCCTCCCCCAAGTCTACTGAGGAGCCCCACAGAGCTCCTGGAACACAGCAGGCACTTAGGCACCCTAAGCTACACTCCTCAGTGACGTCTCGGCTTCCGTCCTCTGCTGAGCCCAAACCTCGGAACACAGATCCAAGTGGCCAGCCAGGAAGGCACACCTTCCTGTCTCATCCAGTTTCACCTGGAAGCTTCTACCACATGCAGTGCCTGCTCACAAACTGGGGGACCGGCCGTCTCTCGACCAGGTGGCTCTTCTGGGATCCTGGTCCTTCCTGGCCTACCCCATCTGGAAGCATAATCAGAACTGAAGCCGACAAGAGACAAATCAGTACTGAGGGGGACACATCTTTTAAAAATTCATTTGGGAAGTCATCATGACAAATATATAATGGCCTTCTAGAAAATATCTTCCTTATATTTCACTTACAGTTTGGTAAAGATTAAAATATATGCACATTATTACTTTTTTTCTTATCAAAAATGCAGAGAAATAGGCACTGCTGGTGTAAATGAAAAATGGGAAGATCTTTCTGGAAGGCAACTCGAAAATGTATACTAGAAGCTTTAAAAACACGTGTGTCCTTGAGCTAGCAAGTCTATGTGTATGAGTACACCACATATAGACGGACAGATGAGAATACACACTGATGCAGCTACAACTAATTCTGAGCAATCCAAATGTTCAAAACAGGACTAACTGAAAGAACGCACTTCCTCCGGACAGAAAGGCCACAGACCAAAAAGGACGCCTCCTGCTGGTAGAATAAGCATCTTACCTTCCAAATTCATGGAGACAATATATTCAATGTTTGGTAAATAGAGGGAATTTTTTTTTTTTTAATGTTGTAAAAAAAAAAAAAAAACCTTCGTGAAAGAGTCACTTGAGTTCGCGCAGAGGTGGAACGCAAAGTTCACTCTGTGGGTGTCACGCCTCGGTCCCTAGCGGCTGCACAGGGCAGGTACAATTTCCTTTTTTACACGTTTTCAATCAGAGCAGCTGGCCCACAACTCTTCCCTGGCATCCCTGGCCCGGGACTCCAGGTCCCACTACAGAGGTGGGGCATGTTCCCATGGCATCTGCCACCACGTGGCCTCCTACCGACAAAGATACTTTAACTCAACGGACAAATCAACCAGAAGGTTACCAGGATATGTTTTACAAACCACAAAAGCAAACACACATAGCATTTTCTGCTAAAGAAATGTCACAATTAGAAATGCAAGAACGGGCTGTAATACTTAGGCTTCGGGCTTAAAAGGATTAACAAAAGAAGCTAAACCCTGTAAGAACTACACACAGACCCGGCCTCCAAGCTGGCTGAGCCCCTGGCCTCTTCATCTACACAGCTTAGCCCTCAGCCCGGGAAGGCACCACGCCTAGCCCCCTTGGGCCTGTGTCAGAAGCCACAGCTCCACACTGGCCTCTGGCCACTGATAAAAATGTGAAAAACACCCCACCAAAAAGCGAGCCCGGACACCAGGAAATGAGTCTCTTTTTTAGAGTAGAATTAAATGTACAGAAAATGTAAATAATTTAGGATCTTTTGAATTTTGAATGTTTCCACAAAAATTTAAAAGAAACTCTAAGAATATACTTTTCCAGGTAACTGCCAACTGAAAAATTTACTCAAGATAAAACAACGCTCCCCCCAGAAGCCAAACTCCAGAAAGAACCTGAAATGAGAAAGCTGAGAGAATAATTTTGTGCTTGAAGTACCATGTAGCCTCTACAGTCTTACGACAATGCTGACAAGCACATTCACACGGACTCGCTGTCCTTGGAAAGAAATATTCGAGAAGACGTTCACAAGGAAGGTCATGCTAAGACCTGACTGGCACGAAGGGCTGAGACACGGCAGGCAGCGTGATAAGCTCAGCTCCCTGGACACGCTCGGCACCCGCACGGCGGCTGCTGTTTGAATCCATCTCATGGATGGAAAAGCGGGGCTTAAAGAGGCAAGTAAACGAGTCACGATCCCTGGCGGGGAGGCCTGGGGTGGGGTCTGAGCACAGACCTTCTGGCTCCAAAGCCCAACCTCCATGCTGGATTGTCTCCCTAAAACCTGACCCTCTCAAAGGACATCTGATGACCAGATTAGAGTCAAACTGCTGGGACAGCAGACAGGACAGAAAGCAGCTCCCAGCAGAGGGCCGCAAGGGGACAGCATTCACGTCGGTGCCGACCACACGTGAGAGCAAGGGTTCCGCGAGGACTGTGCAGGCTCACTCGTGGGACAAAGGAGGTCGACAGCTCGTGCCCTAGGCAGGTCAACGGGCACAGCACACTTCCGGGGCCCAGCTATTGTCCACGGCACTCACGTGGTAGGGATGCCGAGGGATGGCACGGTCACAGAGCACGCCCCCACCGTGTGCAGCGTGAGGAGACCAGGCAACAAGAAGTTGGGAGAAAGAGAAAGCAAGCAGTGACCCTGAATTCAGCTCTGGTCAACTCCTCTAAGGCAGCACACAGCAAAACCGGAAAGGTGCAAAGTACAATCAACATGCTTCGTAGTGGGGGCAGTCCCCCTCGAGGAACAGTCGAGAGGACAATGACCAGCTCACTCAGGAAAGAACAGAACCAGGGGAAAGAATCCTGCAACGGATGTGAAGTGCAGCCCACAACACAAAGCACGGGAAAAGCCCTCGGTGAACTTCCGCACCAGAGGCCGAGAGCCTAGAGGATCGAGCTACATCACGCAGACACGCTGACCTGGAGCCAGGAGCATTTCCGGGTAAGAGCCCCACCACCGGCTCCTTGCATGCTTCTCTTTCCAGCCACAAAGGCAGTAGCTGACCCGTTTCCACAAACTCCTACGATGGCCAGAGGTAGCAGGGAACTCGAGAGAGAAGCCAAGGCAGGAGAATCTGCTGTGTGCTGCTGTGCCACGAAGGAGCGGGACACCATGAGTGTCCCCACGCGGCCCGCCAGCACGGTCTGGGTGGGCCGGAGTGACAAGGGGTCCATGCTAGGACGAGGATGCCTGTCCTCCCCAGTGCTCCCCCACCTCCCCAGCAGGCCTTGCAGAGCCGGGAAGCTGTATGTAACGCATCCGCGGGCTCCCTCGCCCTCCAGCTTCCAGAATGCTTGGAAGAGCTGACAGGAGGTGGTGGCAGGTGCCCAGCTGGTCCCCTGCAGGGTCAGCAGCCCCTCACCAGGAGGGCCCAGCCCCTCATAGTGGCAGCAGCCACACCGGCAGTGTTTCCTCTCCTCTCTGCAGGTTGGCTGCCATACTATGACTAGTCAACTTCGTGGGGCAAGAAAAAGAATTTCAGACAGATTCTTAAATCCTTCAGTTTGTGACGGGCAGGGCCCAGCACCAAGGGACTGGCTCTGCACCACCCTCCACAGCTGCCCACCCGTGCCTGAGCTGCACGACAGCTCTTCCTGATGGACCCGCCCGGGCTGATCCCAGTTTGAAGGTGCTGAGTGTGAACCGCCTGGACTCTACCACACACCCTATTTCTCCCCGAATCCCCTAAGATGATAAAATCTCTAAATCAGGTAAAATGTCTAGGCACACATGAACACAGACAGCCCTGTCCTTGCAGCCCCCACTCTCGCAGCCAGATCGGAGTAGCCAAAGCAGATCGCCCAAGTCTACGTGGTGGGACGGGGCCACAAGAACATCCTTCCGAGGTGGAAAATGGTTATTTCCCTCAGTTGCTTGATTAGGTATCTAGGCAAGAAAAATAATTTGATACAAATTCTTACATTCATGAGTCTGTGGCTCAGCTAGGCTTGGCATCTCTCTTTTAGAAATAAACTAAAATAAATGCTCTACGTTTGGGTAAAAAAAAAAAAGTGTATCTCTTAAGATTATTTCAAACTAAGTGTTGAGCGTATTCTTTGGTATCCTAGGACACAGAGGATGAAAGTTACTCTATTATGAAAGACTGGCTCCACCAGGGTTCGGCCAACGCAGTATAATTATACCCAAGGACGTTTTATGACTGTGCCCCTTGGGCGCACTGGCAGGGGCACGACAGAGAACTCGAGTCTGGCATGGAGTCTGACCCTATGACTGGTTATTGCTGGGTAAGTCACCTCTCCACTTCCAGGCCTGCTTTCCTCTTTTGTAAAATGGAGTCAGATCGCTCACCTCGTTCCTAACCAGGGAATGGGGTGCAGTGAGGTGGGGGTGTCTGCGAACCCTCTGAGGTGCTATGTAACCCTGTGTATGAGCGTATGTGCCCCTTTCTGGGCAGAGAGGTCACTGAAACAAAAAAGGGGAGAACCCCCAACCCGCCCAGACTGGACAGTCATTAACATTCCTTTACTTCACTAAAACGTGTACGATTCTGTGAGCAGGGAGAGTGCAGGAGCCCCGGGGGGAGTCGAGCCTTACAGGCCAACATTCCACTACCGAGCACAGTATACAGCCTCGCTCACGGGTTTCATTCACACACACACGTGCACCCACGTGCCCGTCATGTACCTTCCCGAAACTTCATGCTACTAATTCCTGTGTGTCACGTTGTTACCCTGTGTTCACATGCAAAACAAAGAGGCGGCTCTGAAATCAAGTGCAGGTCTGCCTACAAAGCCTGGCGCCGTGTGTGTGTGTGCGTGTGATGTGTGCATGCATGTGATGTGTGCGTGCGTGTACACGCGCGGTAGGTGAGCGATCTTCCCCAGGGAATAAAGCCGAAGTTCTCTCAAACACTTACACAAAGAAACAGATCTAAGAGTCTTGCTCTGGGCCAACATGAACTCCCCCGTGGTGAGAGCAGAAATGACACTTCTGAACAATTCATTAATCGACGTAGAGTACCTAAACAAATAATACGCTAAAAATGCAGGACATTCAGGAAAGGAGATCTCTCTCCTACAGCACAAACAGTTCAATGCCTGGGACTCGAGGTTCAGAGTTTTGCGTGTGAACAATGAAGAAACGGGCAAATGGGGAAAGCGGGAGACTCACTTCCAAGAGCTTCAGCTCCTGCACACAGCTGTGCAGCAGCTCTAGGGCGCGCTGAGCCACCTCCCACGGCCTCTGCAGGAAGAGGAGCAAGGTGCACTGGCGAGAAAACAGGTAACTGCGCAGATCTAACAGGGTGGCTTCTTGCCTCTGTATCAATTCGCGCTTCTCCATATCTATGGGCTTTCGGAGGATCAATCCATTCCAGCTCTTCACCGGCTGGCAGAAAAAAGTCAGCCAGTTGGCACCATCTAAACAAACACACATCATGAAAGGCGCTGACTACAGATTACTTCACCCTATTGAGATTCTGGCTCGGGGCTGTGAGGCCGCAGGTGCCGACGGGCGGCTTAACAACCAGTTACTCCCTGACCACGGGCCCACCCCCTTCACGTGGGCATGGAACCAGGCTAGTGATGTGGGGACAGGGCCGTTCCCACCAGTATTCCCGCTCAGTACATGGTAACTGCTGAACCACAGGACCCAGGCCACAACGCACACCGATGGACCATGCCCAGAGGGTCATGAACAGGTCGGGATGCAATTGGAGACTGCCAGGCTAGGGGTCAGGGAGGCCACAGTCTCCATGCTCAGTCAGCTCCGAGGGAAGGCACAAGGCCCAGGCTGGAACGTACCGTGCCTGGGTGCCAGAGAGCAGCCCGTTCACATGACCGCGCTGGTCTTTCTGTCTCCCTTACCCTTTTCCTTCCTTACTGAAGCCTCGCACCTATCTCTAACTCAACCATGTCAGCTACCTGAATCATGCTCCTGGAGAAAAGGACAATAGGCACGAGGAAGTAGTAGTAGAGGGAAGCAGAAGGGAAACATTGCTGCTTGTCAAAAATTTCCAGCAAGGCTCCCCAATTCTAGCTTATAGCCCCACACTCAAACATGGCCTTAAAGTAAGCATAAGAGCCCACGATAACTAGTCATTCAACCCATATGGCAAAAATTGAATCTATTTTTCTTATCCCAAAAGAGAGCTGTCATACCATTTCGTGCTGCATTCCCAGCAGGAAGCGACTCAGTATCGGCACACTGATGTCACCGAACATCTCAGGTGCCAACTACAACTAACAGCACCCTTTACTGATTGGCACTTATACTCAGAGCTGCTCCAGTGCACACTCAGGGAGGTACCCGCCCCAGCCCTTGGAGCACCTACACCAGCAGGCCCCTCTGTCAGGCCCCCTGCCCAGCCCTCTCCTGGCTTCCTCTCACATTTCACTCAGGACTCTGTCAATGCCACCTCCTCAGAGAGCCTCCCAGACCACACTTTCTGGGGTCAGCCAGCACCTACCCTCACACTCTGCCCCTTCACCCGCAACCCTTTCTGTGGCCTGCACTCATTACAACTACGTGACTTGAAGGTTTTTTTTCTTCTACACCTGTTTCCCCTTCATGTGAACTCCAAGAAGGAAGGGGTTTTGTTTTGTTACCTCCTATATCAGAACACAGCACCTGGTACACATGGGACTCTCAGTAAGCATCCATTAAATGAATGAACAAATCAACGACCTTATCATTCAGCTGCAAAATGTGGTTCACGCTTACTTGTGGGTTCTAATTTGTCTCAGATTTTAAAACTGAGAGAACAAAGAAATTATGCGAAACATGATGTAAGAAACACGTAAGATATCTAAATATGTACCATATGGAGATATAAAATATAATTTTACCTCTTCTCAAATTTTTAAAATTTAATTAGTAAATACTTTGCTCTGGTTATGTTTACATCTGTGTCTTAGCAAAGTAAGAGATCCGAATCTGAACTTCCTAAATTTGGTCTGGAGAGAGAACCAATCGGTGCCATTCGTCTTCATTTCTAGAACGAAGTCGGTGCCCAAGCTGACTGTCCCAGCACCTCATCTTCCTACAGGTTTTCTAACAGACACTAGAGTTCCTTGAAATCACTTCTTTCTTCAGACACCGTATCAGGGTTCTCTCAAAAAGAACACCCAACAAAGATGTCTGTTACCTCACTGTGCGTGGTGGTCAGAATGGAAACAACCCAAATGTCCAACACCAAGGAGTGGCTGGATTAACCCTAATGAATCCACGCTGTGAAGCATAATGCAGCTACCAACAAAAATACCTTAAAACCTGAACAACAAACTACAGACAAATGTCTACGTAATATGATGCCATTTCTACCAAATAAGTATCAACCAAAACACAGTGAGAACGACTATGAACTTTTTTCTCTGTACATGGTTTCACTGTGCTAATTTCGTCCTTCTAAAAAATTCAAGACTTTAAAACTTTAAAAGAGAGATGAACACCCATGACAGTGCTGCCATTCAGAACTCTGCAGTGAGAGCTCAGATGTTACCAAGACGGCTTGTCAGCAGTGCGAGATTCCCACGCTTATGCTAGCAAAGAGGCACGGAAGCAGAAGCCTAACTAGAAGCCGTAAGTAGTAGTGACTCTTTATATCTGAAACACACCCTCTTCATAAATGCTTTTCTTGCTTAAGATGCTTCTAACAGTGAAAGCGACTAGTTCTGAATTCTCATATCATCTCCTATCAGAACTATAAGATATACCCTATATCGTCTGCACAAAACAATAAAAGGTGATTTAATCATTAGGCAAGTAAATAATAGCAGCTTCCAGACTACTGAAGAGTGGGGAAAACTCTACTAAGAAAATAATTTGCTTCTGTAAGTGCACTACTCACCCCCAGCGCCAAAGTTGACAACATACTGAGAAAACAGGGCGTCCAGTTCATCGTACTGTACCAGGGCATCTTCAAACTGCTGCAGCATCTCGAATACAAAGGCCAGCTCTTCCTAGTTACCCAGACAGAAGTTTTTAGAAAGGAAAATGTCAATCAACTCTTTGAAACAATGTGCTGCTGTTAAAGAGGACGACAGAGAAAAGCAGGCGGCATTACAAGTAACGCTTCTATTACACTAAGTAAACATCAGTGTCATGACCAGAAGGTGTTAACACTTACAAATGCACAGAGGCCAGAAGGAAGTAGGAAAAGGTCACCATGAGCCCTAGAACTGTCCACGGCCCCTCAGCAGCAGGGACACGACCGCACACCCTCTATCTTTGGTATTGCCCTTGCCTTCCCAGACACAAGCTTTTTAATTGGCGTTCTAAATGGAAGAGCTGAACCTTCTCCATTTACTAATCTAACCAACTACTCATATCTGTAAGCGCTCATGGATATGAACTGTATTCCATGGGTTAAAACCCAGTTCTGTCATTATTTTGTTGTACAAACTGTTCCAGCTTTGGCCATTAGGAGGCTCCTTTAGGTGGTGCTAACATTGTTTTGATGGACCTCCATCTTTTGGGAGGATACTTCCTTACTTTCTGGTAAGTTTTATTCCTGGTCGATTTGTGTTTTCCCTACCCCAGCCCTGGACTCAACCACATCTAGAAGGAGCCCTGGTACTTATTATTAAGAATGGAGTTTAGGGGGGGCGCCTGGGTGGCACAGCAGTTAAGCGCCTGCCTTCGGCTCAGGGCGTGATCCCGGCGTTCTGGGATCGAGCCCCACATCGGGCTCTTCCACTGGGAACCTGCTTCTTCCTCTCCCACTCCCCCTGCTTGTGTTCCCTCTCTCGCTGGCTGTCTCTCTCTCTGTCAAATAAATAAATAAAATCTTTAAAAAAAAAAAAAAAAGAATGGAGTTTAGGGGCGCCTGGGTGGCACAGTCTGTGAAGCATCTGCCTTCGGCTCAGGTCATGATCTCGGGGTCCTGGGATCGAGTCCCACATCGGGCTCCCCGCTCAGCAGGGAGTCTGTTTCTCCCTCTCCCTCCATCCCTGCCCCGCCCCCAGCTCCTGCTCTCTCTCAAATAAATAGAATTTAAAAAATGGAGTTTAGAAACCAAGCTCTTGGCACTAAGTGTGCTTATGTTACTGAGAAGTCACTTTTTTCTAGGCCCAGTCGGAGGACAGAGCAAGGAAATACATGCACGTGTATAATCGTCAACGCACGCATCTCCAGCTCTGACCCATCCATGGCTTCATACTCATGTCTCAGGTTCCAATCCCACACCACTGGGTTCACTTGGATCACCCCCTCCTTGCTTGTAGTCTTAGAAACTAAGTTTAATAAGCTTGAAAGGTGAAGTGTAACGGGTCAATCCTACAGTGAGTTGTGGACGGGTGCAATTCCCCTATGCACACCCCGTCACTCCAACACCACTAAGACGTAAACAGCGGAGTTAGAGATCAGTATCAAAACTTCTAGTAAGAATTGGTCTTTCCAAGTGCATTATTTCTTCAGTAATTTACACACACGTGCAATTTAAATACGAAAATTAGGTTTTTACAGTCAAACTATGGTGAACAAGAATTAGGAAACCTAAGGGAAACATTCCTGTCACTCTGCAGTATTAGAAAGGTCCCCTAGAAGCTAGCTCAAGACTGTCCTTTACTGGAGCCCAAGGCTACACATTAATACCAGGGGAAGTAAATGTCTCCGGGAGGTCCTAATCTACTCGCAGTGTCGTGCAGGTGGTAGGCATCCCTGTCCTCGGGATCGTCACCACGGCTAGCGCTCCCCTGCCTCAGTCACTTCCACGGTAGATGCCCCGGAAGGCCCGACAGTGTTAACAAAACCCAGATTACTCTGAGGTTGAGGCCCTTTCATAAAAGGCCAGACGCAGAGCACCTCTGATCCGCTCGAGGACCCCAGAGATGGAAACGTCTGTTAGGTACTATGTACTGCCTCTTGGGTTTTATAAAACTATGCCAGTAACAATTACCTCCAAAAACCTGCCTTATTTACAAAGACAGGAAGAGAAAAGGGAAGCTGTCTAGTTCTACCCTTCACCACGTACCTGGACCATGAAATAGTCACAGAAGCTCCAGCCTGGCTCAGTCCTCTTCTCCCTCAAGGTCCTCATGTCGTCCTCAAACTTGCCTAGGTTTTTGGTAAAAGACATAAGCAGCGATGTCCTGAGTTTGGTCAGGAAGGCATTCCAGGATTCCTGAGTTCGAGAAGAGTCTTTCAGGGGGTCGGAGAGCACGACACACCTACAGAGACATGAATGGACTGTCTGGAAAATTCCGAGCACAGCACGTGGCCCAACTGCTACTATTTCCCTGCAGTGCCAACTGCTGTCCTCCCCCACTTCCTTCCTTCCTTCACTGGTCACAGGCATCAGGCAGGCGGTGAGACACCAACTGGCTTAGCACCCCACGAGCCGCGTTGCTGCTGAATGACGGGCAGCGGGGAGGGATGGAAGACGAGTCCGTCTCAGACCCGGCCTCCAGGGCTCCCAGTAAGGTAAGGTGATCATGTCACCATCAGTCCCCAAACTGCATTCATGCGGCCCTCTTCAAGCACCTCTGGTTCCCGGCAGCTGACAGGACAGAACTCAGGGTTACCGGCACAGCTCAGGAAGCTCGTTATGGCACAGACCCAACCTCGCTGTCCGGCTCTGCTCAGACTGTTCCTAGCTGAGCCCACTCAACTTTTCGGGCTCTCCTCTCCTCGTCTAGCACATTCCTATTCACCCCTCCACACCCGGCTCGGCTGACACACGTCCTCATGGAACTTGGCCCCCGCTGCTCTGTCTTCTGGGCCCCACTGTGACCACACTCCTGCCACGGCCACACTGCAATCACTTCCTCTCTGTAGATCTCTCTCCCCCCAGACCCGAGACCGTGAGCTCCACAAGAGCGGGGTTCATAATTAATTCATAAATAAAACTTAAAGAACACGGCTTAACATGTAGATATGATACAATTTCACTACAAAAAGAGGGCAGCTGGCTGGCTCAGTCATCAGAGCACCCAACTCTTGATCTCGGGGTTGTGAGTTTGAGCCCCATGTTGGGCATGGAGGCTACTTAAAAAAGAGGGGGGAAAAAGAACTATCCGTGGTGTGGAAATATCAAAGGTATAAAATTACAAGTTTCCAAAGGATTTGGAAAAGGCAACACGTCCATCTAACAGACTGGAAAAGCTAGATTTCTTTATCCTTAATAATAATAATTCACAAAGAAATTGATTAAATATGGACTCAGAAATACATTTAAAATCCTGGTGCTGTGAACGTCAATATTTCCCCTCAGGAAATATGTCGCCTTAATTACTATCAAGTAGCAAAATGGACAGATTGTAAGTCTCTGTGCCCCGTCACACCCTTTGGAGGAAGGGCTAAATCTCTGGAGTCATAAATCAGACAAAAAGCGTGAAGTCGCCTACGGTCTAGACGATCCGCCAGGTAAATAATCAGCACCAAGGAGATTTCAAAATCGGTACCCGGCTTAATTCCAGACATTCCACCCCACGGTGCTGTTTCTGCCCCTGAAAACAAAGGGATCCCACCAGTTCACTCCTAGAGCCCCGAAGGACTAACGTGCATTTCTTCACTACAGGAGCTTCTAGAATCTATCAGTTCAGCCATTTATCCTGAAGCCGTTCTCAAGGGTTGTGAACCACCGGCATTTATTCCTGACGAGACGCAGAATTCTCCCCTGAAGCTAGACAGGTGGAAGGAGAGGAAACGGTCACAAACACCAACTGTGCCCCGTGACCTGGTGCTTACCAAGCAGACCACACAGTCATGAAGCTCTCTAACCCTTATCATGCCCTTCAACTTTCCCTGTTTCTAGACCTTCTTTCTATAACAAAAAAGAACTATGCTTCAGAAATTCGCATTAAGCTTGGACGGTTCACTCAGAAGGGAGAGCCCAAAACAGCTGCTGGGACTGGGGAGCACCCAGTGTGGAGAAGGGCCCCCCAGAGTGCACCGGCAGCCCAGCACCCAGGGCAGCCACTCGCAGGGGCCCAGCCCCCACCAGTCACAGGGCCACCACTCACAGAGGCAGCTCACGGGTCAGCCCTCTGCCAGCAATACTCACCAAAAGCCTGAAAAGTGCACAAAACCTTTGGCCAAGCAATTTTCCTTTTAGGGGTGTATCCTAAGGAAGTAATAAAGGATGTACACAACATCCAAGCTCAAAGGGCATCCACAATGCTGTTCACCCCGAGCAGGGATGTGTCCGTGCAGCACAGGGCCGCGCAAACAACTAGCATAGCACCCCTAGGGCGTGTCACACACTCACAATAATGGCGGAGAAATACGTTCATTGCTCGTGGGAACATTTTTTTTTTTTTAAGATTTTTTATTTATTTATGTGACAGAGAGACAGCCAGCGGGAGAGGGAACACAGCAGGGGAGTGGGAGAGGAAGAAGCAGGCTCCCAGCGGAGGAGCCCGATGTGGGACTCGATCCCGGAACGCCGGGAACACGCCCTGAGCCGAAGGCAGCCGCTTAACGACTGTGCTACCCAGGCGCCCCACTCATGGGAACATTTTTACAACGTATTAAGCACAAAATGCGAATACAAAACATTATGCGTGGTGTACTGTGTGCCTGTGTGTGCATAAAGAGAAAAAGTTTGAAAAATACATACCAAATACTAAGAGTTAAGATCTATTTTCATTTTGCTTATTACCTTCTTCTAATAACCCTACCATGAACATGCATTTTATAATCACGAATTACGTACAAGATTAAAGTTAAAGAAAATGGGAAGCCACTCCAGGGCCAAGTGCACTAACGTTTCCAAAGGCGAGAAATCACACCGGTTAATAAAACAATTACCAACAGAGATGTTATCAAATTCGTATGTATGAAAATCTGACCCAGCTCTTTACTTTAAAAAATAAAGTACAGATTTATTAAAAGTAGCTTGCAAATTAATAAAAATCAAAATGCTGGAAGGCATGTTTATATACTGAGATGAAATGTTAAAAATTTTAGTAAGTTAGATTTTATGTATAAAGAATGAGTCATTAAAAACAAGTTGGGTTTCAGTGGACTCGGCAGGAACACACTCTAAGCAATCAGATAAGATGATAACGTACACTTAAAAGGAATCAACAGGAACTCTGAAAAAAATCCTGTAATTTGAACATGTCACAGGTTTAGACTGATATGATCCATTCGTCCCAATTCATGTACTCAACAGAATCCCAAAGCAACGAGACCAAGAGGCTGTCTGGTCTGGCCGTCAGTCAGCGCCCCCCAGCCCCTGCGACCCCACGCTGCCCACTGCCCCCACCCCCACCGTGGAGCACCAGAACCGTCTCCCTAAAACGCTCCCCGCAGCCTGCTCCTCCTCCTTCCAGAACAAGTGTGCCGGTATAACCGAATAACACAGGGGAAGGACACTCGGTTATGGGGCATCTGGTTGAAATGCTAAGTTGATTCCTTTGGGATAACTAATTTATGAATAAGAGGCCTTAGGAAAAAGTCCCTCAAGTCCAGATGGCATGGAATTTCTCTAAGATAAACTATAAGCTCAACAATCTAATATTTATTCCAAACTATAAAGCAAGTTTGAACATTACTTTGTGTCCAGAACTGTGTGGAACATGAAAAGGAAGCCCACGAAGGACTGGCAAACTTACTGGGTGGCCTGACACAGGATGCGGTCACAGCGTCGGTGGGTCCTCCTGGCCACACACCCAGGGTTCCGCCCGTGCTCTTCCCTGAGCTCCTAGGTGCCCTTCGCGTGGCAGCCTCGCCCCCTGCTCCCGTCTCTTGTCGCACTGTGAGCACAGCCACCAGGGTGCCACAGGTGCAGTGACATGGGTGTGAAGCCATGCCCCATCTCTCCGTGAGACCACACCGGACCAGAGCAGGGACCAGGCTCAGCACTGCACCCCAGGCCCTAGGGGAGTTAAAGCACTGACCTACAACCTATAAACTAAGCCCCCAGGCACCAGGAAAAGTGCTGGCCTGCACGGCTAGGCCTGGCGCCACCGAAACGGGAAGTGAGCTCCCCCTGAAGACAGAACAGGGCCCGACAGAGAGAAACAAGGGGGAAAGTAAGTCCATGCAATAGTGTTGTAACCACCAAAGTTCTGGGGTTCCCTGTTAGAGATTCTGAAGATTAAGTCAGCATTTCAGAACTTTGGTTCTGGGGAACTCGTAATAGGTATTAAGGTAAACAAACAAAACACAGGGCC
This sequence comes from Ursus maritimus, assembly GCF_017311325.1. Lineage (NCBI taxonomy): Eukaryota > Metazoa > Chordata > Mammalia > Carnivora > Ursidae > Ursus > Ursus maritimus. Next base: position 2,331,532 of record NW_024426552.1, read on the forward strand.
CCCTCACTGAAGGCGTGT
>NW_024426552.1:2331557-2389064 GCF_017311325.1 Ursus maritimus
GGAACCCTGCTGGAGACGAGGACCACACGACTTCCCAAAGCCCTAGCTACACTGACACGCACGATGGGTCCTCAAAGAGGCCGCATCCGCCAGGCAGCACACGGGGGTTTACAACTCACAGCGTTTCACCAGCCAGACCAGGAACGCCACAAGGAGGGGACCTGGGCTTCTCTTTAGCACCCTCACTGTGGGCTGAAGCGTCAGGCACGCCACAGCCGCTCACGCAGTCAGTGCTCCTATGCAGAAAGCAGTAATCACTACCGTCCAGGTATCAGGCAATGAGGTAAAATTAAAGATACACTTACCTGTCACTCTGCTTATTACAAAAATCATTCCTTATTTTGTCCACAATAGAAGTTCGGGGAAGGATGTTGGTTTTGTTTTTTTTCTTGGCATCATTTTCAACTACCACTATTAGCCAGTCCACAGAGCTATGAGCTTTCAGAACATTCTGCCACTTGGTAAGGTCGTCTTTTACGGTAGCTTTATACACTTCAGTATCCTAAAAATAAATAAGTCGCTGTGAAGGAAAGTTCATCAATGCCCTTCAGTTTAACAGCAAAATGTGTCTACTAACAGAATACATCGGCCACAGCGCGTCATCGCTGGCAGCTGGGACGCTCCACGCAAGGCCCCGTGCCGACCCGCTCCATGCCTGGGGGCGCTCTGGGCAGGCCCGGGGACACCGAGGCAAGACAGTTCCAATGTCACAGAGGAAGAGACCGAGAGAGAGCACAGTAAACCGCCCACAGCAACACAGTCCACTGGGTAAGCTGGGACTTGAAAACCCAGGTCTGCTCTGCCAAAGACCTCGTGCCCAACAACTGCGTCAACCGCACCCTGGCACATGCCCGGCGTGCTGGGGCGAAGCGGCTCCTCCCACCCAGGCTAGGGTCTCGCAGGCCGCAGGCGCGCATCTGCAGGGAGCCCAGGCTGCCTCCAGGTGGTGTCCTCCGCAGCGCCCCAGAACCACTCCAGTGTGAGCGCCACTCGCAGGCCACCGCGGGGGCGAGGCCGCTTACGAAGGAAGCCCAAGGAAAGAGGACAACCTAGGGATTTTTGGAAGCTGCTCTAACTCATAAGGACTGAAAGGGGAACCATCCTGGTCCTAAAAAGCCGGTGCTGCTTCGGACTCACAGTCCCCAACGTCAGCCTGCACAAAAGCCGACGGCCTGCCTCCGCTCATCCGGAGACTGGGAGGACAGAGAGTCTCCGTGCTCTCGGTAACTGCTGATAACTGCCCTTACGCTCCATGAATCCACTTAGCAGATCTGGAGTGAAAATCTACATCCAAGATAATTGATTCATATCTAAATCAGGCAACTGAAAACCTTTGCAAACTATAACTTATAGCTACTGTTTAAATATGTATTTTACCCCTTTTTTAACAGAAAGATTCCTTGTTATCCTGCCCATATTTCCTCTGGATTTTTTAGTCTCTCTTGAATACACTAATGCGATCAACCCATGAATGAGAAATCTCAAGTTTTGTACCCAGTCCCTCCTGTGGTTTAATTGCTAAGTGAAAAGTTCCAGAAATGAGTACATTTAATTTTTAGTCTGATTTTTAAAACTGCTGTGTCCTCAGTTTAAATTAAAAAAAAAAAAAAAAGAAAAAAAGAAAAAAAAAAACAATCTGCAAAGATCATGTGCTGAAAAAACAAGAGGAAAAACCATCTTGTGAAGATCGATCTTCTGTGAGCAGACTGACATGGCCACCTGAAGCAACCGAAATCAGAAACAGGTGAGGCAAGCCCTGCAAGTGGCCAGCCGACTGCTCGGAGCACCCAGCCCATGGCACCACAAGGGGCACTGAGGTCACACCTGGCGGGGGCCCTGCATGGGGCAGACAGAGCACAGGGTCCTGGGAGGCAAGGGCAGCTGACTTCACAGGAGGTCAGAGGTCAGAGGGACCCCTGAAGCACTCAGCAGGGGGCTGACCACCACACAAGTGTAAGACAGACCCAAAGCCAGGGAGAGACCCATCCAGACAGGACTCAACACCTGCACAGGACTGGGATCAGAGCAAGGCTGGGAGCCTCCAAATCCACGGGCACTGGGTGGAGAACTCAGGAAGGAAGGAATAGTTTTAGACTAGCCACTGTTTCAGATCCACAGATCATAAAAGCAATACATAAAACAATCAGACTCAAGTAACTTAATGACACAAAGCTCAAGAAAATTTCTAGGATTACAAAAGTATAAGTGCTGAACAAAAAATTCATGGTGTCTGGCATCCCATAAAAAATTGCCAAGCAGGCAAAGAAATCATATATAATCCATAACGAGTTGAAAATTCCACCAACAGAATAGACTCAGTAATGACACAGATAATAGAATTAGTAGACAAAACCATTAAAATACTTATTGCGACCATATTCCACGTGTTCCCTCAGAGAAAAAACTGATGCTAAGCAGAGACATGGAAGATATTTTTAAAAGAAGGTAAAGACCCTTATGGATCTTCTAGAGACGAAAACTACAATGTCTAAACTGCAAACTATACCCGGTGGGACGGATTAAGAGCAGATTAGACACCCCAGAAAACAGGATTAGGTAACCGTGAAGACACAGAAGCAGAAATCACCCAAATGAAACAGAGAAAGACTGAGAAGCTATCAACACAGTGTCACTGAGCTGTGGGACTTCCAGAGCCTAATATGCGAGCAACTGGAGTCCCCAGAGGAGAGGGGAGAAAGGGAAGAACACAAGTATCCCAAGAAATAACGACCAAAAATGTCCCAAATCTAAATCAAAACTACACACCCACAAAGCCTAAAACACCACAAGCACAATAAACACAAAGAAAAGTATACCAGGGCAGATCATAGATGGTTTAAAACCAGTGACAAGGAAAAAAAAGCTTAAATCAGCAAAGGGGGAAAAGAAAAAAAAAAAAAGACACTTTAAATACAAAGTAACAAAGACAAAAATGAAAGACTCCTCATGGGTCACACTGTAAACCAAGACAGTGGAGGAACATCTTTTACCTGCTGGAAAGAAATAAGGAAATGTCACAGTCTAGAATTCTATATCCAGTAAAATATTTTGCAAAAATCGAGGCTTCCTCAGACGCACAAAAGCTGGAAGAACTCTCACCAAGGACCCTCCCTGTACCAAAGGAAAGGGGAGCACTGGAAGTGGTAACCAAGAGACGTGTTCTAATCTCTACAACATAACTGTTTAAAGCAGAAACAGTAAGTACTGTCGGGTCTGTAAGGAGACCACCACCCATGCCCACTGCCACAACAGGGTACTCCCCAGGTGGCCCAGCCCCGTCCGAAGGCAGGAGGCGATGCTGCAGACGTGCGCGCTAGAAACCCGAAAGCAACTACTAACATAGCGTAGGAGATTTAATTCTAAAATCCCAAATATTATCTACTTGCTCCAGAAAACCTTCCTTAGTAGATAATGATCAAAACTAAAGCAAACAACAACAAAACACAGGGTCCCTATTAGAAAGTGTAAAAATTTTTTAAAGATTTTATTTATTTATTTATTTATTTATTTATTTATTTATTTATTTATTTGACAGAGAGCACAAGCAGGACCAGCACGCAGAGGGAGAGGGAGAAGCAGGCTCCCTGTTGAGCAGGGAGCCTGATACAGGGCTGGATCCCAGGATCAGGACCTGAGCTGAAGGCAAATGCTTAACTGACTGAGCCATCCAGGCGCCCCAGGAAAATGTAATTTTCAGGGGCATCAAAAGGCATAGATACAAAGATCTGTGATTAAAATTCTTCCCAGGGGCGCCTGGGTGGCACAGCGGTTAAGCATCTGCCTTTGGCTCAGGGCGTGATCCTGGCGTTCTGGGATCGAGCCCCACATCAGGTTCCTCCGCTATGAGCCTGCTTCTTCCTCTCCCACTCCCTCTGCTTGTGTTCCCTCTCTCACTGGCTGTCTCTACCTCTGTCGAATAAATAAATAAAATCTTTAAAAAATAAATAAATAAAAAATAAAATAAATAAAATAAAATTCTTCCCAAATGAATCCACAACTTATTCAAGGCAATCCCAACCAAAACACGTCCCGTCTTTCCCTTCCTCTTTTCAACAGCTGCTCCTGTTCTATATGGCTTTGTAACAAACCACTACAACATGCAGCCGTCTAGAATATTCTCTCTGCTCACCAATCTACAAGTGAGACAAGACCAGGCACATGGCTCGCCCGCCCCACCCTGTGTGGCACGTGAAGACTGGGAGCAAGAAGGCTATCAGGTGCCAGCTGCTGGATGCTAGCTTGTTGGCCAGGATCTGCTGGGACCGGGACTGCACACCTCCAGGTGGCCTTCCCATGTGGGCGCTTGACTTCCTCACAGAATGGTGGCTGGACTCTAAGAGCACACACCCCCAGAGGGCCCCACAGAAGATGTATTACCTCTTATGACTTAAGTCTCAAAAGTCACAGTGCCCCTCCTCCCTGTTAATGGCCCACTCTGATTAAACTAGAGGAAACACAGACAAGGCCTCTTAATGGAGGAAGGTCACTGCCATGGAGAGAAGAGCATGGGGGATGGAATATGTGGATACCATCATTTTTGGAAAATAAAATTTGTACAACTAACAATCTGATTTTAAAATTTATATGGAAGAAAAAAATGTATACTAGCCAAGGGATTTATTTTAAAACAACAGACATCAATACATACTATTAAAATGTAATAATTAAAAGTCTGGTCCTGGCATAGAACAGACGATGATCAACAGAACATAATGCATACATGACACTGGTTTAAAATAAAGGTGAAATTTTCAGTAAGTGGAAAAGAGACAATTATGAAATGATGTTAGGCCAATGTGCTACCCAATTAAGACTATAAAATTAGACCCTTAAACCTCCACACCTCCTGCCACACACGAAAATAATACGAAGCTATACAGATCCAAATATAAAACACAAATTATAAAATTATTAAGAGAAAATACAGGAGAAAACCAATTATTACCTTCAGAGAGACAAGGCCTTCCCAAACATGATATACTCTACTCAGATACCATTTTTTTAAATGACATATTTCACTCCATAAAAACTGTAACAGTCACGAATACCCATGCAGCAAATGATACCTGAGCCAGCCACACGAAACACAACCTACGGGCGATGCGAGAGAAGCAAGCGCACCAGTGACAGCGGACTCTGCACACCGCTGCCAGCCACAGACAGGCCCAGCGAACAGAACGGCAAAATATAAATGACCTAACGACAAATCGGGAAGCCTGCTCTTAGGGATCTATCTTTAGCATTACAATCGCAAAAGCAGAGAAAACACATTCTCAACTACACAGGGAACATCCACAAGAACTGATCATTTATTGGTCACAGAAAAAAGGTAAGTTTCGTAAAGCAGAAAGATTATACACAACATCCTCATCACGACGCAATAAAATTAGGAATTTTAAAATAAAAATTTTAAAGAATTTTTTTCTGGAAATTAAAAAACTTCATGTTGAACTGCTGAGTGAAAGGGGTAATACAAACTGAAAGCAGAGACTTTATGAAAAATGACTGACTACTGGGATTTAAATTCCTATCTTTAAAGACCTATAGCATTTAAATTTAAAATGAAAATAAATGCATTCCCACTCAAAAAAAAAACAAAACCTAGAAAAAGAACAAAGTAAACCTCAAGAAAGCAAAAGGAAGGAAATAAAAATGAAAGCAGAAATTAATAAAGTAGAAAACACACTAATGGTGTATCAGGAATAAAAACCCTGGTTCTCTGGGAAGAAAGAACCCACAAACTACAAATAGCTAATTTAATCAAGGAAGAAAGGGGGAAGGTACAAATATACAACGAAATAACAATGGGGAAGTAACTGTTGCCACAGAGCGTATTTTAAAAGTCAAAAAAAGACCACTTTGCACACCTTCATGAAATTAAATTTTGTAACTTAACTGAAATGTATAATTTCTAAGAAAAATATAGTTTATCAAAATTGATGAGTGGCTGTAAGAGACCCATTTCCATGAAAAGGACGTGGAAAGTGATCAAGGAACTGCCTTGTAGGAGAGTACCAAGTCCAGACGGTTTCATGGGAGGAGTCCATCGAACCTCAGAGCCCAGACTGTTCTCATGCTACAAAGATTGTCTCAAAAATAGGAAATAAATGAAAACTTCCAAATTATATTTATGAAGCAAGTACAATACTGATATCTAAACCTGACAGAAATAATACAAAAAAAGTTACAGACCCATCACTTGTGATCACAGATAAAAAAAAAAAAAAAAAAAAAAAATCCTAAATTAGATGAACAGACACCAATACCACATTGACCAAGTGGGATTTATACCAGGAATGCAGGTATGGTTCAATAATAAGAAACCCATTAATATAACCCAACGTATCGGTAAATTTAAGTGGAAAAAACCCATATGATTATCTCCACTGAGTCTGAAAAAGCCCTTATTAACAAAATTCAAGAATGTATTCCTTTTTTTTTTTTTAAAGATTTTATTTATTCATTCGACAGAGACAGCCAGCGAGAGAGGGAACACAAGCAGGGGGAGTGGGAGAGGAAGAAGCAGGCTCCCAGCAGAGGAGCCTGATGTGGGGCTCGATCCCATAACGCCGGGATCACGCCCTGAGCCGAAGGCAGACGCTTAACCGCTGTGCCACCCAGGCGCCCCAAGAATGTATTCCTAATAAAGATCCTTGAGGAAACAGGAAGGGATGGATCACCTCCCAAGCTCCTGCACATCTCCCTCCGTCCTACAGCCAGCACCCTCCTCACCGGACACACCGCAGGCACCCCACGGAGGTCAGGAACGAGGCAACAATGCCCACTGTCTCCACCACTATTTAATAACGGGTTCAAACAGAGAACAATTGGAGGCCTAAGAACTGATAAGGAAGAGATGGCATGATGGGGACTCCAGGGCCTAGAGAACCAGTGATAAAATGAACTCAAACAGTAAGAAAATCCACACAAAAAAAATCCATAGCCTTCACATACACAATGACCAACTAGAAGATATAACGAGAGAGAAAACCCCATGTACATCAGCAAAAGAAGGAAAATGCTTAGACATAAACTTCAGCAGAAACATGCAAACCCTGTCATGAAGAAACACACAGCTGAAACACTTCTGAAGGACATAGACGTGCACGTGCACAGAGAGAGAGACCTCCCTAGTTTGGGGTCAGAATGTCTCCACACCATCAAGATGTTGTCACAGCACATGGTAATTTATAAGCTCAACATGGTCCCAATAAAACCCCAGAAAGTTCTGTCTGGAGCTCAGTAACTTACTACTGACGTTTGCAAGGGCAAGGGGAAAACCGTGAAAAGGACAGGCCGAGGGTGGCCTGGCCTGCCGGACAGGAACAAGGACCATTCGCCTGGGCCTTCTACGGCCGCCTCCGCAGCTCTGTCTCTGGCTGCAGGGCGGGAGCGGGATGCTGGGACCATGGCTACGGCTGTCGGAGGACTGAGTGAGGAAGCACTGCGGTGATGCTGTCCAGAGCCAGGACAGACGCAAACACGGAACGGGACAGTGCAGCACAGAGCCCCAGGGACTGCGGCTCCAATCGGAGGCAGCAGTATCAAGCCCTGGTCTCGGAGACGCACCTTCCTAGCTCGTCTCCCGAAAAGCCGACAGCACTGGCACGCCCGAAGTGCAGGGGCACCAGGGTTCTGGGAAGAAGCGGCAGACTCCAGGACAAGGCCAGCACAGGTACGAGGGCCCAGGATATCTTGTTGTGCCTGAGAGTTAGAGAAGTCCCTGAACAGGACCGAGGGGCCGGTCTGAAGTGACTCTCACTGGCCGAATCTGGGACGACCGGAGCATCACAGCAAGTAAGGACAACAGATGGGAGACCATTACATGGGACAGAAACCCACACAGGCTCTTTCCCAGGGCAGAGCACCGCTGATCGGTTTGGAGGACGGCTGGTTGCAGCCCTCCACAAAGACTGGTTCAGGAAGAATCCTCGCTGGTGCTCCATCTAAGTGGGAAAGCTCGACGAGGAACAGGATAATGCTGTGGTCTTACAGCAGCCCCCCAGAGATAGCTTATTAGTCACAAGGGGACAACAGTACCTACAGCATGGGGAAACCTTGACCACAACCCCAAATCTAACATCACTGCTGAGGGGCCGTGGAGAGAAGAGGTAGTTAGCACCACAGGCCTAGGACAGCCGTGCTTTAGGCCTGCTCACGGGGTGTGCCCTTGGCTGAGGACCGGGAACATGGATCATGAGAGGGTTCCCACCACCAGCTGACAAGAGGGCCTCACTGAGCACTAGCTCTTTATTCAAATACACTGGCTTGTGCGGAATACCTGCTTTCCCTCTGGGAGTCTAGAGTTTTGGTATGAGCCAGGCAGAGGGTGCCCATGTGCCTGAACCCTGACAAAAGCCCTGGGTGCTCAATGTTCATAGCAGCATTGTCCACAATAGCTAAATTGTGGAAGGAGCTGAGATGCCCTTCAACAGATGACTGGATTAAGAAGATGTGGTCCATATATACAATGGAATATTACTCAGCCATCAGAAAGAACGATTACCCAACATTTGCAGCAACATGGATGGGACTGGAGGAGATTACACCAAGTGAAATAAATCAAGCAGAGAAAGACAATTATCATACGATTTCACTCATTTGTGGAACATAAGAAATCGCAGGAAGATCAGTAGGAAAAGGAAGGGAAGAATGAAGGGGGGGTAATCAGAAGGGGGAATGAAGCATGAGAGACTATGGACTCTGGGAAACTAACTGAGGGTTTCAGAGGGGAGGGGGTGGGGGATGGGCTAGCCTGGTGATGGGTAGTAAGGAGGGCACGTATTGCATGGAGCACTGGGTGTTATATGCAAACAATGAATCATGGAACTTTACATCAAAAACTAATGCTTCACTGTATGGTGACATAACATAATAAAGAATAAAAAATAAAAAAAGCCCTGGGTGCTGATCTCTGATGAGCTCCCTGGCAGACGTGTCCCATGTGTCGTCACACTCACTGCTGGGGGGTGTAAGCCCACCCTGCACGGCGGACTCCGCTGAGAAAGGCTACAAAGCAAAATCCGGGAAGGCGAAAGGGCTCAGGAGTGAGCTTCCAGTCCTTTCTTTAAATCACACCACACTACTTCTGCAACCTCAGCTTCAGGTGAAAATGCCCCAACACGTAATGATTTGTGGGTGTTGTGTATCGCTAAAGTAGACAGGAAGAAATGACCCACAGTGTTGTCTCTTAGTTCACGAGAGAAGTCTGTCGAGAGTGACAAGCTTCTTTCTGGGTTCATAAACACGCAACTGCAAAGTACAAGTGAGGTCCCTGGATGGGCAGCCATGGGGCACTGGCTCTGGAGACATCGTGATGGTGAGGAAGCAGGGCGGTCCCTACCCTCACAAAGCCCACAAACCAGCAGATGACCCATAAGGAGAATGAAGTCAAGTATCTATCACGAGAGCGAGTATCAGCGGTTCGGAAAACAAAGCTGGGAGTAAATATTAACAACACCTAGAGGCCACGAGGTCGCAGGGAGCTCACAAGAACTCAGAACAAGGCAAGCAAGAGTGTACCTGGTGGTTACCCAGAGGACAACACACGGGACCAGAGCAGAAGCGTGGAGAGGCAAAGCCAGGCAACTGAAGGACGGAGGGAGAAAAGAGGACACAGAGGACAGTCCATTAAATCGTCCATGTGAAAAATTAGAGTTGTCTGAAAAAAAGCTAGACCGGTGAATTCTTAATCCTATCCCAAGACATTTTCTGGTCACTTCTTCTCCCTTGGCGAGTACTTACACAGCATTCTGTCCAGTAAATGTGAAGAAAGGGGAAGGTGAGCAGGGCTTTGTTTCCTTCTTTGGGCAGCAGCTCCTCTTTGAATTGAACGAAGTTAGATTCTAGGTGAATCATCTTTGGAGCCCGGCCATAGGACCTACAAACAATTTTTAAAACGTCACTAAGAAAAATGACTACAGAAGGTTCAGCAGAAAGAAAAGGAAAAAATCCCACAATAATTTAATCCTATCCATGAGTTCAAAAGTACATATACGGTATTAATCCTGAATTACAGTGATAATACTCTGTCCAAAAGGAGTCTACACATTACCTACGCGTGGTTCATAGTTACGTGTCAAAGCTCCCTCTCCGTCAAGACTGTCGCCTTACTGAGGGACGCGTGCACGGCAATATCCTACTGCACCAGGGCTATGTGCGACAACACAGACTTCTGAGAAAAAGGGATTATTACTTGGAGTTTCACTGAACCTCTAAGTCACTATAAAGAAAAAAAAAAAAAGATTCCCTAATGTCAAAAGCACAGTTTGAAGATAGGAAAGCTTTAAACCACACAAGTACTTTTATGATCACCTGTATGACCCAAAACAGAGAGCCGCCCCCTGCCCGCCGGGGGGGGGGAGCAGAGAGAAAGGCAAGGGCCGCCGACGCCCGATCAACGGCTATCAGGGCATGGCTGCCATCTTACTACCCTCCTAAAAAATACATTAAGCTCCATGTATCTTTCCTCCACACTTTCATTTTTCACTTCTAGCAGCTGTGTGTCTGACACATCTCTAGCTAGATTCTTGTATTTGTTGTCCGATCTAAGGGGTCTGTGTCTAACACACTGAAACTACCCATATTTAACATGATTATGCTGATGCTTGAACTTATGTACTTTCAATTTTCAGGCTATCTTTCCCTGTCCTTTGTGAGACTACCCAAGTTTTCTTCTTCCATTCTTTTTCTCTGTTGGTTTGTAAGTTCAACCATCTATTTCTACTCTGCTATTGGCTACATTTTTATTTTTAATATGCTTAAACTTAAATGTTTCTTTTAAAGACTAGAGTAAATGCCTACCCTCTCCTTGAACGAGACAAGTACACTTTCTTCTCTCTGCCTTCCTCCCCACATCTAAAATTTCAGATTTCTTAATTTTTAAAAGGACTGATACCTTAAGTTTAGGAAAATATTTTTATGACTTGTTTGCTGGCAGCTGCTTCCTTCATCTATGAATTCTGGGTTCATTTTCCTTCCTGTTGAGATGTGTGCTTTCATTATTTCGGGGTGGTGAGGTTTGCAACCCTACTTTATTTCTCAGCTATCTCCAGGTCATGGCAGCAATGAACACACCATGTGAGGGGCCCTCCGGAGTACGCACATGAAGCTCTGTGCACCAGAAGTGACACACCCTGGCCCCAGATGGCCCCCAGGCCTTTGAGGGACAAACCCTGTCAGTCCCGCCTCGGCGAAGCCCTGTACAGGCCCAAGGGCGGAGGGGGGGGGGGCTGACTCAGTCTTCCCTTCTGCATGTGAGTTTGAGGAGCACAGACGTCTAGGTTGAAAGGAGTTTTCCATCAGTACTTTGACAAGTGCTGGCTCTTACGCTGCATTTTCAATGTTGTAGCGACTGCAGGTCTGGCTTCCTTTTGTCTGTTTTCCTGGCGTGGCTTTTGGTTTGCTTTGTTTTGGTTTCATTCCATGGGACTTTTCGTGGGCTCCAGCAAGCCCCTGATTCGCCACTGGGAAAATCCTGACCTTCTTCAGATACTGTCCCCCGTTCTCTGTCCTCTGCTCTGAAACTTCTGGCTGTCTCCCACATCTCGGCGTGTCCCCATGCCCCCATCTGCAGCTCTTGGCCCCCATCCCCCGTGTTACACGGTAGGGCTTCACAGCTCTATCTCCCCACTCACCGATGTGCTCCCCACCGTACATCTAGGAAAATCTCGGCTTCAATCTGAGTTCCCAGATCTACTCGATTAATTGTAAACTGTGATCATAGCCACACGTACCTGCTTTAACATATTAAATAGTATCAAAAGGGGCTTGCTTTCCCTCACACTCACACACACGCAGCTGCCTGCCCCGGCCTCCCCCCCCCCCCAGAGGCTTAAAACGACAGTAATTCTCTCACAGCTCAGGAGACCAGAAATTTGAAATCAAGGAGTTGGCAGCGCTGGCTTCCTCTGGACACTCTGGGAGAACTCATTCCTCGTCTCTCCTACCTTCTGGAAACCCAGGCAGTCTCGGCTTATAGACCCTCACCCCAATCTCTGCGGCCATCTCCATGTGGACTGCCCCTCTGCGAGTGTCTGTGTCTTCCCAGGACACCTGTCATTGGATTTAGGGCCCACACTACTCCAGGATGATCCCATGGGATCCTTACCTCAATTACACTGCAAGATCCTTGTTCCAAATAAACTCACACTCACAGTTTGCAGGGACATATCTTCTGAGGGTCACCATTCAGCCCACTGGATCTCCCCAAACACTTTCATTTTAAACACGATGTCCAAATGTCTGTGATGGAAGAGGCAGGCTCAGCTCTGCCCACCCATCCTCCTGCCTGGCCCCTGCCCTCCCAACTGCCTTCTCCCAACTGCCTGTCGTCCCGACTCCATGCCCCCTTCTTATTAAATGCAGCAGCACACTCTGGCTATGCAGCTTCATGATGTGCTTTTCGTCTTCCTGCCTTCGTCGTTCTTTCAGCTCACAGAGTCACCATTTCCCGTTCTTCCCCAGCTCTCCGACAAAACTGCAAACCCCGAGTGCCAGCCGCTCAGTCAAGGCCCTTCCTCCCGGCTGGCGGCCTCCTGCTCCAATCAGGAAGGCACCGTGGGGATACAGCAGGTCTTTTCCTGGGGCCGTGCAGTGTGTCCCACGATGAATTCTCTGCCCTCCTGCCTGGGGAGCACGGGGGTGGCACAGAGCTCTGCCACCTGCCCCACCTGTTCAGATCCAGTGTTGTTGCTGTCAGAACGGCCCTTCTCCCCGCTTCTGCGGTGCCTCGAATCCACGGGACTGGAGCTCGTCTGTCTGCTGCAAGAGCCGCAGGCTCCCGCGGAGGCGGCCCTGGCCCCTGCCCCCTCCCGGCGCTCCGGCCTCATGTGCTGCGGTCCTGGGTCCCGGCACCTGTGTCTCCAGGGGCCACCTCTGAGGCTACAGGAGACACAGGCTCAGCCTCCTCTCCCGAAGCCTCCATCTCCTGTCCTTCTCCAGGGAAGGTGTCCGGTCTTCAATGCGTCACCCACAGCCCACTCTGTCCCTGTGCCCTCACGCCTCTTCGGCCCTTCCTCCAGTTCAGGCAGGCTCAGGAAGGCGAAGAGAGGAACACACGAGACCTCTCCTTGTGTCCTCATAACCCCTCGTCTTGTTTCACGGATACATCTCTTTGCTTTCGTCTTCCTGGATGTTTAAATACTGTGTATTAGAAATCCTCTCCGGACACCTCCATCTCTTCAGACATGAATTCCTCCACTGAGTTATCTTCTCTCGCTGACAGCTCAGGGCCTCCTTAGAGGCTGAACAAGTCTCCCACTTTCTATCTGCTCTTTATATTCAGTTTAGTAATTAAACGCACTCCTTCTAACACGGTATCAGACAAAAAATGAGACTAGACCCCATCTCTGGTAGTCACACCCTGAAAGCCAGATCAGTTCTTCATGGTGGTAGGGAGCATACTGCTGGCCAGAGGAAATAATGCAGAAAGAACTGGAACTACATGAGCAAGAATGACAACCAGAAATCTGTGCCTCAATTAAAGTCGGATTCCCTGTACTAACAAGTCAAACTCCAAACATTTTCTAGAAATGATAGCTCATCTTAGCAGAAAATGTTTTTCAGTAAGATAAATCAAATGCGGACTACTTCTCCGAGCAAGTCGTGAAATGAACAATCCCATAGTAAAGGACAAATGGGATGGCTGGTCTGGTTTCCCCCTTAATTTTTAAATAACATCTTTCTGTACACTTCCTCATCCTTAAGAAAGGAGTATAGGAGCTCAGGGTGGAGAAAGGTCTTGCTGAGACCGTAGGTAAAGGCCATGTGTTTCGGCTCTAACGTGGAGTCTGAGTACATGTCTGCTTTCCAAAATACCTGTGCTTTTAAGACACTCTGATGCAGACACGTAACTCTAGGAAACAAACTGAGGGCTGCTGGCGGGGGGATGCGGTAACCGGGGGACAGGCATTAAGGAGGGCACGTGATGTGATGAACACAGGGTCTGACATGCAACTGATGAATCACTGACCTCTACATCTGAAACTAATAACGCACTGTATGTTAACTAAACTGAATTTAAATTAAAAATTAAAAAAAAACACCGATGTACACGAGGAATCAGAAGTCATTTCTATAAAAGAGGCCTTTAACTCAAAAGAACTGTCTTGTTTCTACCACCCTATAGCTCGGTAAGAAAATCAACATATTCCTTAAAAAGTGAGGCCCACAGATTATGTGATACGTTCAGTCTCTTTACAAGACACTTTACAACTTAGGCTTTAACTTTTACTACCTCACTTGCTCACAGAAATGTCTACAAAACAAAGAGGGAGATAAAGGCAAAGAACAAATATGCCACACCTTCTCCATTCCATCGGTTCTCTTGGAAGCTGCTGGGAAAGCGTTGGATAAATGGACGTAAATAAATTCTGATCTCCAGCACCTAAAACAGGAATAAAGAGAAATCCAGTTATGACATTTTTAGGTGAATACAGGCAAAATGGGCTCTAGAATTTATGGAATTGGTAATTTTAGACAATTTTATATTTAGTAAAATGACATCACAAAACAAGGTTGCTTTTTACCTTTAAATAACTAATCTCAAGAAAACCCAGCACTTGAGATCCATAATATAACTTCAACCTTACAACACCTTCACGTGGTCCAAACAATTTTCCCCAAGGAGAATGAGGATCGGGGTAATGAGGACAGGAAACGCTGAGTACCTTGCCCAAGGCCACAAAGCTACAGAGAGAGGGAGCTGGCTCAACTCCACCAGCTGTCTCCTGAGTGTATGACCTACAGCCACTGCCTTCTCCTGCGTCATGCGAACAGCCACAAACGTCATGCAGAAAAGGAAACCCCAAGAAGTGAACAAGAACTTCTTCACCAAAATAAACTCAATATGTATCCAGATGCTAGCAGGAGCGAAAACATACACAGGACACCCTGAGTGCGCACATGACACACGGGACCCCTGGCGTGCCTTCTCTGGGTCAGTCCTCACGGTACTGCTAAGACAGGCAAGCGCCACCCGGTTTCACAGATCAGGAAGGCGAGATCTGAGAGGCCAAGGTATTTGGAACACAAAACGAGCTCACGGCGGATCCTAGTTACGAATCCAGGTGCGTCTGGCTTCATGCTGCGGGCTCAGGGTTTAACTCAGCTCTTCTATCTTAGTGTTAGCAGAACTGGAGAGTCCATTAGCTCTCATAAAATGATAGGATAACACGTTACACTTAAGCTAAAAAAGAACTTTTAATATAGATGACTCAAACTCTCACACTGGAGGATCCTCAAACTTTAAGCAAAACCATTATCCAAATTGCTTGTGTATTGATCATAAAGATATCATTGGAATTGATGTGGGCCATTAACACATTTGCTTATTTGGCTACCATGAACATAAAAAAAAAAAACCTCCCCAAAACCACTTAACGATATCAAGTCAAGTGATGCTTCCAGACAGCCCAGCGGAGTAGCGTCAGAGGCGCAGGCGGGGTGACGTAACAGGGCCTTCTCAGCGTCACCCCATCTCGTAGCTGAGTGCGCCCGGAGGCTGGAGACCCCGCCACCCGCCCTGGGCCTCAGAGGGCCGCCTGTGAAGTGAGAAATAAGAACACCTTGGGCTGTGGAGAAGGTCAAATGAGTCAACACAAATAAATAACCTTGAACCCCGGGCCTGACATAAAGTAGTTTGGGTTACTCTTACTACATTTTTTGTTAAAATAAAAACAATTTTTGTTTTAACTTACCATTTCTCACTGTGTTCATTTATTTGGTAGTCATCTTAGAAATCATTAAGTAAGAAAGTAATCAGGTAGCCTCAGATTGCTTACGTTGGATTGCCATTCCTATTGCCTTCTTTTTTTCTTTTAAGATTTTTTAATTTATTTATTCGACAGAGATAGAGACAGCCAGCGAGAGAGGGAACACGAGCAGGGGGAGTGGGAGAGGAAGAAGCAGGCTCACAGCAGAAGAGCCTGATGTGGGGCTCGATCCCGGAACGCCGGGATCACGCCCTGAGCCGAAGGCAGACGCCTTAACGACTGTGCTACCCAGGCGCCCCTCCTATTGCCTTCTTAAAAGGTCCCGAGGTTAATGTACAGAATGTACGAGTCTTCTGCTGTGCAGCAATCAGGGCAAGCGCGCGGAAGCTCTCTCTGGCTTCAGTGTTCACGTGCCCTCGTCCTGCTAACGGAGTCTCACGTGAGTACACGGGTACAGGGAGCCTGACCGTAATGTGCCTCCTACATCGCCCATGCTATCTCCCTCGGAAAATCCTTGTTAGAACAATAAAACTCATCCAAATGGAGACCGTAAAGTAATTTTTTCTTACACTCTCATGGAATAAATCTTTGTGTCCTAAATTTAATCTTAAAAGATTATAGGTCAACTAGCACAGTAACTGCGGACTTAAATGTGACTGTTGGACCTCAGTGTCTTATAAACTGAAGTGTGTCCCCCCACAAAATTCATGTTGAAATCCTAACCCCCAGTACCTCTGAATGTGACTGTATTTGGAAATCAGGTCTTTAAAGAGATGATAAAGTTAAACGAGCTCTTTACGGTCTTCAGGCCCTGATCCAATCTGACTAGTGCCCTTTTAAGAAGAGAAAATGTGGACACACAGAGAGACACTAGGGGTGTGAAAAGCTCACAGGAGGACACAGAGAGAAGACAGCCGTCTACACGTCAAGGAGGGAAAGCCTCAGCTGCCGACCCTATGGACACCTCGATCTTGGACTTCCAGCCTTCAGAACCTCGAGCTTCTCATTTACTTGCTTCAGCCTCGCAGGCTATGCTCCTCGGCTGCCAGGTTCAGCCCCCAGCAGACTAACACTGCGCCCCCTGATCTACATTTGAAGGTCAAATTTTTCTAACCCACTGAACTCTACACTGACTGACTGACTGAGAACGATGAAAAGTGACCCTGATTTTCCAGAATGCACATCCATTATTATCCTAATAGCCTTCAATCTTTCTATCACGAATCACGCAAACCTGAGATGCCCCTGAACTCGGGCCTAGAGAGCCGGAGCACGGAGGGAGAAAGGAGAGTGTAGGCACAACCCTCTGAAGGGATTACATCTCCGCTTCTGTGATAGGTGACGGAATTAACCACACATACCTAGCAGAGCCCCAACAGCCCAGTCTCGACGTAGAAAAGTCCTTAGAGCTTTGAGGTCTGAACAGAAGACAGAGCAACTTGCCGGCTGATGTTTGTTAGAAAGTAGCTACTAAAAGCAAAAATGAGGGGCGCCTGGGTGGCACAGTGGTTAAGCGTCTGCCTTCGGCTCAGGGCATGATCCCGGCGTTATGGGATCGAGCCCCGCATCAGACTCCTCTGCTATGAGCCTGCTTCTTCCTCTCCCACTCCCCCTGCTCGTGTTCCCTCTCTCGCTGGCTGTCTCTATCTCTGTCGAATAAATAAATAAAATCTTTAAAAAAAAAAAAAGATTGCTCTGTTTATTTTTCCACCTCAAGAGGCCTATTAAAACACTGAAGTCAAAGTATTCACTGCAACAACTAAGATCCCTTTTTGTGTGTGAGGAGAGGGGAGACTCCTCAAAATAATTAATAAGGGTAATTCAAAGCACAACCCCACTAACATAAACCTCTCCCTCCCTGCGTGTGTAATATGCCCCCGTTTTCGTCACTGCAGGGGACACGTGGAGATAGGAGGGCTGGGGGCACTCCAGGGTGTGCAGACCACTGCAGTCACCCTCCGCCCTGGGCCAGTATCCCAGCACAGCAGCACCCCAGCAGGAGGGGTGCGGGGGAAGGGGAACAGGCACAGGAGCCACTCAAACATGAAGGGAAACTTCGGAACAATCGCCCTGCTGGAAGGAGAGGGATGCAGGCACTCAGGGTGCTGCCCAGACCCATCGGGCACCTGCCCCAGGCTGAGAAAAGCCCAGCTCAGACAGCCCCCAACGAAGGCAGGCGGAGTCCCAGGTGTCTGATTATACGAACCTCTTTTCTTCTTATTTCTGCCAGCAGTAACTGGTTTTCTGTCAGATGCAGTCAGATGACTGACCAGATCTTTGTTACTTCCTGAATTATTACTGCATTCTGAGACTTTTACCAGCATATATTTATATATATTAATCGTGTAATTTAAAACTTTTATGTTAAAAGAAGATGACTGCTAATTAAGCACGGAGGGAAAAAGAATTCAAAAAATATGATTTCAATGATTTAAGTATAAATGGGTTGTATTTCAACAAATTCAAAATTTTTCTTATATCTTCAGAACAGAAGGAATTGGGAACTCAATTATACAGAAAGTAATTAGTAACCTGGAGCAACATTAAAAAGACACTAACACGTGTCCAGCTGACAATATATAAATAACTACAGATATAGATGTATCACTTAGATTTGAGATCACCAACAATAAGACTGTAAGAAAACAGCTATTTTTGAAATAACTCTAATCTTCAAAGAAGTTGGTCATAGCAAAAATAGAAACCTGCAGGCTAGACAGTCTTTTCTGACCCAAGATACTGTCACTGAGATGAGAGTCTAGCCAAAGCTTATTAACAGCAGGCCCAGTCTACCCCCACCCCCAAGCCGGTCGTGGTCCTATACCATTTATATTAGTCTCCGGCAACCTGAAGAACAGTGGAATCTTTCACTTACGATCACTTATGCACGAACCCTTTATTTTAGGGTCCATAAATTACAAAGTCACAAAGTTATTTAGTGTCAAAACATCTTTCAGATTTTTAGTTCTTAACACTAGATGGCAACAGAACAGAATCAACACTAAGCTGACCGACTAAAGGACTTGAGGATGTCCTGCTTTGCAGGAAGATGCCTCCAACAAGGCAACCAAACACGCTTTACCTTGTTGGAAGTCTACGTCCAAACCAAACCGTCCGGCGGGGTTCTGTTTGCGGGACGAGATGACAGGGGTGTTCACCTTCTGCATTTCAGGAATACAGGATACCTAAACTAAAGGTACATATTCTAACATGTAAGAAAAATGTTTATACCTACATTCTAAAAGCTATAAATTCGTTGTTGCTAAGTTCCTATAATGTTTATGCAACAATTTTTAGAAGATTTTAGAACTCAATTACGACATTAAGATTGAATTTGGCACTAAACGGTCTACAGAAAAAGTAGCATGAGTTACCAAATGTAGTGTGAGTGCTCGACAGCTATAAATTATGCCTCGGGGGAAACACAAGGCTAAATTAAAAAGTTACTCTCAGTTGGGAAGGACACAGGATTTTCATGCTTGTAGAATCATTACTCCCCATGATTTTTTTTTTTTCCAGACACGTGTTAAGGGCATTTGGAAGTCTGTCCTTGTCCTGCTTTCCAGAACGTGTGAATACGCTACATTACGAGACAAGGGAGGAATAAGGTTGAGGATAGATAAGGTTGCTAATCAGGTGATCTTAAGTAAAGAGATTATCCCGGATTATCCAGGTGGGCCAATGTACCCCAGAAGGGAGGATATTCAGTGGGGAGGAGGGAAGCAGAAGAGCCAGAACCAAAGAGTTGGAATCATGAGAAGGACTGAACTGGTCACTGTTGGCTCTAAAGATGGAGGAAGGGCCACGAGCCAGAAATGTGGGCAGCCTCTAGAAGCTGGAACAGGGCAAGGGGATGGATTCTCTTCCAGAAGGAATCAGCCCTGCCAACCCCCTTGATTTTAGCCCAATGAAGCCCATTTCAGACTTCTGACCTCCAGAACTCTAATACATTTGTTTATTTTAAGGCACTAAATCTATGTAATTTCTTACACCACCCACAACAAAAATTAAAGCGTTTAATTTGAAAAAAAAAAAATTCTACGTAACACCTTTCTTCTGATGCTACCGGAGGGCCTGCTGAGCTACACAGGGCCTGGCACCAGGTGAGAGCTAGCTAACAGGAGTCAGGGGGCCATCTGTTTCCTGCCAATACACAGACGGCACGGTGAACGCCCTCAGCGGTTGGCACACACTCACTCCGAACTCGCAAGCCAGCCTGATGAGAGCGCGCCACTCCACAGACTGGAAACCGAGGCTGGAGGTCAAGCATGGAAACCTGCTCGAGGACAAGCAGCTAATGAGCCTCAAAGCTGGAAATGATTCACCTCCAGGCAGCTTGGCTCTGGACTCAATATTCTTCTCTGTTGTCCTGGGTTGCTTCTCGATTCCTTAATTTTACTGTTTGCTAATTAAGCTGAACAGAGGCTCTGTCAATGCTGCTTGGCTGAAGGTACAGGCTCCAGAAGACCTTTCATCAATAGCGAACACTTCAGTCATCTGCTTACCACTTACCAGCCCTTAAACATGCAAAGCTATCAAATCTTAACACAAAAATATAAAAGGATCAGAACACTGTAACCATGATAAAGTGGAAGAGAAAAACAAAAGGTTGAGCCAATTTGCAAGTGATGGGTAGCTTTCTTCATAATACATACATTTGCAAGATCGGTATTTTCATTTGGAGATTTATGTTGGGTAAAAGATCTTATATCAAGTTTATAAATATTTGTTGATACCCTCATATAGTATAATCTTTCTTCAAATTCTTTAGTATAATCTTAGTAAAGGGAAATAGTAACTTTTCCAATAAAATACACCTCTCACTTTATCCTAAGCTGCTGAAGAAATCCAGATTATTTTACCCTGTTAACGAAATGGGTGTCTTCAACTATCTCATGGGCAACGTCTTAATTTAAAGGCATTAGGTTTACCCTGCAGGACTCCACAGCCACCCCCCCACACACACACACACACCAAGGGGTGGCAAAGACAGGACAGATTACAGCTCAACGTAAACAAATGCCAGGTGAGAGAACTGCCTTTGGGGCACTGAGTGTCTCCCCGCTGAGGACCTCCTCACAGGGACTCTAGAAGCTACGCAGCCACGGAATGGCTGGACTAGGACAGGATGACCAATTTCAAGGCCCTTCCAAGCAAGGGATCCTATGATTCTACCTTTGAACAAATAAGTCAGAGGAAATATATACTTTACCTAGCCTTTGCTTTATAAAAAAATTTTCAGAAAAAGAGCCATTTTTTAAGTACGCCGTTAACACAGGAAAGCTACAGTCCACCAGGAGGCAGCACCAAGGGTTAGCAGTACCTCCTCCAGCCCGTCCATGTTGCTGCAAGTGTCGTGAAATCATTTTTTTTGATGGCTGAGTAAAATGCTAAGCGAAATAAGTCAAGCAGAGAAAGACAATTATCATATGGTTTCACTCATCTATGGAACATAAGAACTAGGAAGATCGGTAGGGGAAGAAAGGGAAGAAGAAAGGGGGGTAATCAGAAGGGGGAATGAAGCATGAGAGACTATGGACTCTGAGAAACAAACTGAGGGCTTCAGAGGGGAGGGGGTGGGGGAATGGGATAGGCTGGTGATGGGTAGTAAGGAGGGCACGTATTGCATGGTGCACTGGGTGTTATACGCAACTAATGAATCATCGAGCTTTACATCGGAAACCGGGGATGTACTGTATGGTGACTAACATAATATAATAAAAAATTATTATAAAAAAAAGAAAAGAAAACAGGGCTAAAGAGAGCACTGTCATTGACCCTAGCCCCTAACGATGCATGGACTTGCCCACAGACCACACGTGAAGGAACTGCTCGACAGCTTTTGGCACAACAGACTCTCAAATGAACGATGAAAACTCCCAAGGTCACAAGCTGGGGGTCCGTCAGCCGCTCGGTCACGGGTAAGGCTACTTGCCGTACTTCTTGTGTTAACACCAGCGCAGTAATGAAAATTAATTAACACTTCCAACTGGTAGCTCTTTCACGGGGAAAACTAATACCAAATGCATCATCATGGAATATGGAAACCCTCCCAGTGGTCCTCCCACAGTATCTGCACATAAAAGGCTTTCCCATTTGGGGCTTGGAGGTAGGGAGTGAGGTTCATGAGAAAAAACAAACAAGATCCAGATGTTATCCAGATTCTAGAAGTAGAAGCCAAGGCTCAGTCTGTGCCCTAAAATGACTGGGCAACGGATCCCCATTTCTGTGTATACACACATCCTTTCATCACAAGGCACGTATTTGAGAAGAAACAAGTGAGCCCTCCCATAGCTCTGTACTGTAGAGGCCAAGCTGAAAGAAAAGTAATTCCTACAGTCAACATGACAGGGATGATGGGGATTGCCTTTATCTGATTGTCAGCTGTTCTGCCAAAACGGCCGTTTTCAATCCCATGGCAGTATGTCCTGCCATCTCATTGCTGGCAGTAAAGTTATGCCTGCTCCATCCGGCTTCCAGCTTTGCCCCTGACCCTTAGGGTGGCACCACGTGCACATGGCCACCCTCCCACACTGCTTCTCTCTCTCCCAATAGCCAGTCTCTGTAACAATTACTACCCCCGGGGTGTGACCAAAGGGGAAAAAGTACAGTATATGTTAGCGATAATCGAATTGTATACCGTGGGAGTTTGCAGAAAAGGAATCAAAGCCAATACACAGAGACCAATCACAAGATATGTAGTCCCAAAGTTGTCTTCTTTTTCAACGTGTAAGACAACTAAGCGCGCACCAAGAGTACCAAAGGTTTAAGTGAACGCTTCTAGAGGCCACCAGTCCCGTTCTCTGGAGCTCAGGGACCAAATACAACCTCCACAGAGGGGCTGAAACAGAAAACGAAGGACTAGACGAGCGCATCGAATTGTAAGAGCACTGAAGAATTAGCCCTTAACAGTTCACAGATTTGCAAAAAAAGAAAATACAGGATGATTGTAGCAGTTTCAATCACAGCATTTACAAGTTCAAGAGATCTTGCCTGCTCCAGCCCCTCCCCTGCCCTGGGGCTCTGGAGAGACCGGTTTCTAAAANNTTGCCCCAAGAGTTGCCAAAGACCACCTTCTCCGTGAGGTCTAGCTGCAGCTTCCGAAAGGCTTACCATTACGGAGGGGAATTTAGTAATACCTAGCAAAATTACGGGTTTACCACAGCCTCAGCAATCTCTGAAGGAATCCATCCCAACAGACACACCAAAAGACTATCTGATTCAGGACTATCTCAAAGAGCAAAAGACAAAACCATTCAAATTCCAAGGACAGGACTGGAACAGAATAAACCACAGAACATCCACAATCCACATAACAGAGTGCCACCGGACTGTAAAAGGCAACAGGAGAGATCTCCGGGAAATATTGAGAGAAAAAGCGGGGGGGGGGGTGTCTTGGTCTGTAATCTCCTATCTAAGAAAGGGAAGTACAAATGTGTATGGATTTTTTTTTTTTTTTTTATGTAAGGAGAATACTTAGGTGAGGGAAGGGTCAGGGTGGAGAGGACAGAAATCTACGCTACATACCTTGCTTGGAAGATTTAGTTTTGAAAGCATGTAATATTTTATATAATTACAAAACAAAGTTAAATTTTAAAAAAGCTTTCCCTAAAAATATCAGAAAAAAAATAAAACAAATGGAGTTCAATGCATGTGCGGCTGGCAGCATAGCCACAGAGAAAGAGCAAGGCTGGCCTTCGGACTGGGTGCTCCTGGTGGGAGATGTCCAAATGCCACAGAGAACCACTAACAGCATTTTAAATCTGTGCTCACGAGTCACTGTTGACGGCGGAGTGACAGAGACTAAATGCGGTGGGATAAGGGCTCCTTGGACCTGCAGCATCCGCTAGGGGTTTGTGAGAAATGTTTATTCCCTGGCCCAGCCTGGCCCGAGGATTCAGAAGCGGGGGTAGAGGCTGGCATCAGGTTCCAACAAGCTCACTAAGGGGCTCTGGTGCAGCTCCAGCTTGAGAACGTCCTACCGCTGTTGTGCCCAAGTATCCACAGAACGGGAAGAAAGAAAATACAGAAGATTCAGCAGTTTATTAAAACGCCCAGGTCCTGAAATTGAATCACAAAGACCACTGTGAATTTACGGTGTACCTGACCTCTGAATTCCTACCTCTGCCCTGTGGAAAGAAGACCCAGCAGCAGCCAGCAGCCCAAGCACGTAGACCTTAAAAAACCTTTTCCACTGAAAAGAAGCAGAGCTCCTTGGAGAAATGGCTGACTCCAGGGCCAAGGCTGGAAATGAGTCTGCAACATGTTAACACAGCAGAGAGCAAAGAAACTAACAAAGATTCCAGAACTCAGAGGCCAACTGACCGCACGTCAGTAAGGGCAGCACCAGCCACGGACTGAAACAAAGCAGGTAGGTTTAAATCCTCAAATTCAGGGGCGCCTGGGGGGCACAGCGGTTAAGCGTCTGCCTTCGGCTCAGGGCGTGATCCCGGCGTTATGGGATCGAGCCCCACATCAGGCTCCTCCGCTGGGAGCCTGCTTCTTCCTCTCCCACTCCCCCTGCTTGTGTTCCCTCTCTCGCTGGCTGTCTCTATCTCTGTCGAATAAATAAACAAAATCTTTTAAAAAAAATAAAAAAATAAAAAAAATAAATCCTCAAATTCATAATGATGCGTAAAAAAAAAAAAAGGGTAACTGATCACCCCTGGAGGGTTACTCCCTCGGAGTGAACCAGCTCTGAGAAGAGCTATACAGCGGAAGTGAGCGAGGCATCTAGTCCGCCTTTCCTACTCAAACCACACTAGATAAGCAAGGAACACACATACACACGTTTTTTAAAAAAAAGCTTTTTGTTTGAGAGAATGAGAGAAAGAGAGAGCACGAGCAGGGGGAGCAGCAGAGGGAGAGGGAGAAGCAGACTCCCCAGGGAGCAGGGAGCCCCATGCGGGGCTTGATCCCAGGATCCTGGGCAGACGTAAACCAACTGAGGCACCCAGGCGCCTACCCACACACACTTTTTACAGACACATTTCCACTAACAAACGAAGACGAAACGGTAACATTAGAATCTCACCGTTCTGCACCCCACAGGGCATGAGCCACAGGAGAACGGCGCTCTCCTCGGAGAGACACCAGCAGAGTCCGCACACCACCAGCAGCTGGGAGACAGTCTTGCCAAAAACATCCAACCCAAACCTGACCCAGCCTCTGGCTCCAAGGACCACCTTCGAGGAGACACAGAACCCCGAAGACAGAGGACACCCCGGGACACAGCTGGCCAAGTGGGGACAGTGAGCACGACACGGCCACAGGACAGAACCTGGGCCCCTCGGTAAACTGCCAGGAACAAAAGGGAGACGGACGGAAACCCGAGATTTGAAGAGAGACTGACAGCACGATCTTGAAACCTTATTTGGATACTAATTAATTCAAAGAGCTTAAAAGAAATAGACATTGAAGATACATTGAAAATGTAAACACTGAATATTTGATATTAGGGAAAATTTTTTAGATGTGATAAAGGCTCTGCAGTTATGTTTTTAAAAGTCCTGATCTTTCAGAGATACACTGCCTTGAGGGACACACACTGTCTCTGCTCGGGCTGCCGGGACAAAATACCATGACCAGTGGCTTCACCAACACCAACTCGTTTTCTCCCAGTTCTGGAGCCCGGAAGTCCGAGAGCAAGGTGCTGCCCATTCAGTTCCAGGTGCCTGATGTCTTCTTGTTTGGGCCTTTCCTGGATGTGCGTGAGGAGGAAGGGAGCGGGCTCTTCCTCCTAAGGCCACTGGCTCCATCCTCGGAGCCCGGCCTTCGTCCTCTTCCAGCTGGCTCACCGCCCAAAGACCCCGCTCCAAATACCGTCACACTGGCCATCAGGGCTCCAGCCCACGAACTGCGGGGAGGGGAGACAAACCTTCAGCCCGTAACACACGCACATGCGGGTGCATGATGTGACGCCTGGGGTCAGCTTCCGAAGAGCACAGGATCGGAGGGAGCGGAGTAGAGAGAAGCAAGACCAGCCAATTCTCCCAGCTGCTGTGGGATCTCACTATACTGCTCTACTTTTGCACACATTTGCAAGCTTCAATCACAAAAAGTGTGAAACACTACAATTCTTCCACTTCCTTATCCTTTCTTCCACAGCACTTATCACTCATTACATAATTCGCTATTTTTGCCTATTGCGTCCCTCCTCTCACTGGACTGGAAGCTCTACCAGGGCTGGGGCCTCTGCTGGTGGATGGAACCCAAACCCCTACAACAGTGCACACTGTGCACCTGCTGAGCGGGGCGCCTCACCGGACCCCTTCATATTCTACACCAAACAACCCAGGGTCCCGGAGCACAGGACACCCGAAAGCGGAGGTAATGGCAGTGCTGGCTGTCAGATTATGTTCTCAGGATATGAATGCAATTTTAGAACCAGTAAGATTATACTGGAGATGTCTAGTGTGGCTGACTGATTCGGTTCTTAGACTGCTAAACCAAAGAAAGCGAGATTTTTATTTTACTTAACTCTATGGCAAAGGTTTTCTCCAGGGGGTAATTTTAGGGACAAGTTCCCCTCCCTTCCATGTGGGCAGATGGTGTCTGCCTCCCCAACTGCTTGGTAAAGTCGTGGCAGAGGAGGAGTCAGGCACCTCAATGCTGATCCTTGCTGCCCTATCACATACTGAGGGGTCAAGCACAGCGGAGCTGGCCCTTGGGTCTTTATCTTCAAAATGACCTCTGATGGACCATCCTGTTGTTCACCTCCATGCTTAAAAACTTACTAACTGATCCAGCTGATCTAGAAGTGCCCATAAACGGTGAGCTATGAGCAGTAAAAATTACTACCCAAACAGGTTATTATTAGCGCCAAGGCTCTACCTAAAATTTTAGCTCTAAAATATATGCAATTGCTTCCAAATGCTAAACAGATCTGTTAAAAACAAGAAAACTTTCCAAACATGCAACAGTTCCCGGTGAAACCAAGGTCTAAATCTGTTGTCAGTTTCTTCATAATTTCTCTACTCACTTTTTTTTTTAGTTTTGCAAACAAGGGCCTAAAATAATACGAAGGCACAAAACATTATGGAACAGAAGTGCAAGAAGCCAAAAAAAGGCATTTGTTTCCCTAGGGGAAAATAATCAAGGGAAGAGATTACAAAACCTGTCCACTATTTCAAAGAGATCATCCCACCTGTGTCAACATCTGAGCCCCAAATCCCAGGCGCCGAGGACTCATTCCCCTGGGCAAGAGTTCAGCAAGAACAAACCTCTAAAGACAGAAGCGATATAAAACCAGAGAAGCGCCACGAGTGCTGGCTGCTACATGCCAGGACGCCCACGCGCCCCCAAATGACTTACCCACGCCCGACGCCCAGAACCTGTGGACGGGGCCTTATCTGGCAAAAGCATCTTTGTAGATGTCATGAAGGTCAGGATCTCAAATGAAATCACCCCAGATCATCTGGGTGGGCCCTAAATCCAGTGACAAGTGTGGTGATAAGGGACAGGAGGGCAAATGCAGAGAGAGTAGCCGTGTAAAGACAGGCAGAGACTGGAGCCAAAGGAGCCGCAAGGACTGCTGGGAGCTGGAAGAGTCAGGAAGACCCTCCCCCGGAGCCTAGGAGGGAGCACACAGCCTGCCAACACCTTGACTTTCAACTTCTGGTCTCCAGAACTGTGACAGAATATATTTCCCTTGTTTTAAACCAGCAAGTTTCTGATAATTTGTGACAACAGCCGTAGGAAACTAATGCATATGGTATAAAATACAAAAATAGAAAGCACATTTTTTCCTAATGCCATTCCAATTCATGTTTTAGACATGTTTTTGGCTATACTTCTTAAATGTCGAAGAAACACAGCTGAACACATAATTCACGAGAGGTCCAATCATCAATAAACATATAAAAAGAACTTCACTAATCATCAGGTAAATGCACCCCCAAACAACTACAAGGACCTTGGGCTAGACAAAGCTTCTAGATATAATATCAAAAGCACAATCCACAAGAAAAAAAATTGATAACTAGACTTCATCAAAATTCAAAATGTACTTCAAAAGATAGCACTAAGAAAATTAAAAGACAGCCAAAGATTAGGAAAAAGTATTTGCAAACCATGGATCTGATAATGGACATGTATCAGCAAATATCACAAACTCTTATAACTCAATACTCTAATTTAAAAATGGGCAAAATACCTGAATAAACATTTCACTAAAGAAGATATACAAATGGCTGATAAGAATAGGCAAAAATGCTCAATCTCACTAGTCATGAGGAAAATGCAAATTAAAACCAAAATCAGATACCGCTTCATGTCCGCTGGGATAGCTACAATAAAAAAGACAGACAAGTGTGTGTCCACGGAATACGGAGCCACCGGAACCCTCATCCACTGCTGGTGGGGATGTGAAGCAGTACAGACACTTGGGAAGACAATCTGGCAATTTCTTACAAAGTCAGACATAAGCTTATCATCCAATGCAGCAACTCTGCCCCTAAGAACCTTCGTGTGAACGGGAACGCGTGCCCGCACACAGGCGTGCAAATGCTCCCATCAGCATTACTCAAAACAGCCAGAGTGGAAACAATCCAAACACCCACGGACTGAAGACATAAACAAGCTGGGTCCATCCGGACGGTGGACCATCCAGAGATGAAAGAAGGAACACACGACAGAGGACGGCACGACCTCCACAGGAGGATGCTGAGCCTCCAAACAGCGCTGAGTGAGAAAAGCCAGCCACGAGACTGCATGCCACATGATCTCACGTCTAGAAACGTCTAGAAAACACCAACATGGAGAGACAGCAGAGGAGAGGTTGCCCACGCCTGGGGGTGGGAGCAGGCATGGCCTACCAAAGAGCCCGAGGGAACCTGGCAGGGGATGGAGACGGGCCGATGGCCCCGGCGGCGGCGGCACAGCTCTGGGGATGGTAGACGACGTTCACAGTAGGCGGATGAAAGCTCCACGGAGCGACTGAGGAACAACTCGGAGGGCCGGGCCGGGCGGGGCCGCACACGGCGCTGCGGAGAGCGGACCCAGGGCGCAGCTCCTCCCAGGGCGACTGGGAAGCCGCCTTCAATATTCCAGCGGCTCTGACCTTCTGACCCAGCAAGTCCACGTCCAGATTCCATTCTTTGTTTTAAAAATCTACTCTTCCTTTATTTATGCATCTTTATCAACCTTCAAATCAAGGTTTGAAGTTGGTTTTGCAGGTCACACATCTTCCTTCAAGGCTTCATCCAAACGCCAGGCTGGCGGTCCTTCAACCCCACCTGCTCCACCTCAGAAGCCAAACCTGGCACCCAAGAACGCTTTGGTTTGGGCATAAACTTCTACTGCCTTGTAGTAAAGAAAGCACATCTGAACTCAATTCAGAAAAACCAGTTCAAAGAATGCGATCCCTAGCATACCAGTTAGCTCTCTCTTACTGGATTAACACGTAGTCCCGGGGTTCAAAACCCCCAGAGGACGCTGCGGTATCAAAGAGACTACGCACAGAGCAGTTCACCTAAAAGCAAGTGCGCGATCAGGGTCCAGACTCTCCAAGCATTTCCCACAAAGCTGTCTTAGCTGGATGAGACACATATTTAAAGAAAATAACTCTATGCTGTCAAAAGCCTCTAACTTACGGAAGCATCAAAGACAGCACAGTGCTTCCCTTAGAGAGACGCTCACTCATTTATCTATTTCATTTATTCAACAGGTATTTACTGAGCGCCTACTGCGTGCCCAGCACCGCTGCAGGTGCCAGAAGCCCAGCAGGGACCCGCAGAATCCCGACCCTCGCTCTGGAGCTTGCAGGCAGCCTGGGTCAGGGTGGAGAGACAATAAGCCAGAAAACACAAGTGTTTATGTCAGGGGTACTGAGTCAAGAAGACGGAATCCAGCTGACAGTATGCCGGACAGTAAGCAGGGCCGGGGAAGTGGTGGGGGAGCAGCTCCTGGAGGGAGGGGGAAGCAGGGACGGGTCAGAAGAGCCCTGCCTGCGGGGCCCGCGGGCGGGCTGCGGGGGCTGCAGGGGGGTTAAGGCACAGCCAGGAAGCCAGGCTGGTGGTGGGGTGAGGGCCAGGCTTGCAGGTCAAGGTGGTAGCCCACGGAAAGGTCTGTGAATGTTATGCTGAGAAGGTGGCTAGCCCTGGAAGGGTCCAAGCAGAGAAATGCGTGCCTCTAAGGACCCTTTGGAGGGATCACCCCTCACCCCATGGAGAACTCGCTTCAAGGAGCTGGCATGGAAACAGGGAGGTCACCCGGCGGCCGCAGAAGCAGACCCAGGGTGAGGCAAAGGTGGCTTGCGTCTGGGGGAGCAACAGTAAAAGTGGGGAGCAGTGGCTGACTTCAAGACAGATATCAAAGGTAAACAATATTTGTGAACAGACTGCCAGTCGTGAGAGAAAAAGAGGAGTCAAGGGGCGCCTGGGTGGCGCAGTCGTTAAGCGTCTGCCTTCGGCTCAGGGTGTGATCCCGGTGTTCTGGGATCGAGCCCCACATCAGGCTCCTCCGCTAAGAGCCTGCTTCTTCCTCTCACACTCCCCCTGCTGTGTTCCCTCTCTCACTGGCTGTCTCTCTGTCAAATAAATAAATAAAATCTTTAAAAAAAAAAAAAGAAAAAGAGGAGTCAAGAATGACCCCAAGGTCATCAATTTTTATTTAAAAACCAAATATCCCGTAAGATCAAACCACCGTGAATACACACGAAGTCCTGTCCAGAGCAGTTACAGAGCAGACTGGACTGGAATGGACGCAGGAGAGCCGCAGCCGGCTCCGAGGCCAGCGGAGCAAGGAGGCTGCCTGAGGAAGAGCCGCACTGGGGAGCGCAGGGCCCAGGGCCTCTACGGCTGCTCTGGCCTCCAGATCCGGGTCGGGTCCACACGTCTGGTCCGGGCAGCAGTAGGGGATCAGAGCATATCCTGAGACCACACACAAGACACCATGCGATCCCCATGAAAAGACGCTCTGACAACTGGCAAAAGGCTTTTTTAGACAAGTGCTTGGGTCAGTCACTCACACTTCCACAGAAGGCGAACCCCTTGGCCCTTCCCCTCTCTCCGTGTGGGGGCCCCGCCACCTGTCCGCTCCTTCCCAGGCAAAGACTGGCTTCTGTGAGGCCTGCCATGCTGGATTATCTCAGACACTCAGTAGAACTTAAAAATCAGAGCCTTGAGTTTCGTTTGCATAAACCAAATTTTACTAGAAACGATTCTGAAACACATCTTGTAAATCAGGCCTGTAAGCAAAAGTTCAAAGGGAAAAGGAACGTTTTACTTTTACACGATCTGTTCAAATCCACCCTGGAGTTGGGTTAATATACTAGTAACGTGGGTACCACAGCAAACCCACAGAGGCCATTCAGAGCATTTTGAATTTAGGAGGAAAAAGGCCATGCTGGTGAAGTACTGGACCCCACCTGAGGTATTCAGTTTCAGTATTAGGTCCTGCTACGTTCCTTTCAAGGACATCATTATAGCACAAAACAGCGTGGTTGCTATGATAAAAGGAAAGTACCACACACACACACACACACACACACACAAACCCACAAAGAGGGTGGCAGTGTCCAATCAGACTCCCAAGCTGGAGAAGTTGTGCAACGTCCAACAAGTACAACCAGCCCGTTAGTAAGTCACTGCGGTTAGCTAAGAATGAAAAAAAAAGTGTTTCTTCTAACGTATGCATATGATTTTTCTGAAGTAACTACTCTTGGGACATAATACTTACTTAATAAAATTATTTAGACCTAACTATTTAGTAAATGGAGTTATTAAGTATTCTTCTTAACCTAGAGACGCCAAGAAAAAGTTACTGAGACACCAAAGGCACTGGGAACAAAGAAAGCTGAGGAATCACTCCCTAGCAGCTAATGATTTGGCACGTTGATTCCTCTTCTGGGCGCTTTACACATCTTCCTTCTTTCAATTCGGTATCGACCCTGTGAGATTGGTACCATGGCCATCCCTATTTCACAGATGAGGATGAGACAGTGAAGTGCCCTGGGTCCCACATAAAAGACCCACCTGTTTTCAAGCATGCACAGGTACGAACGATGAATCAAGCCAGGCAAGCGCATCTGGTAGCACCTTCAGTCATGGAACAACTGAGGTTTCTGAGGACAACTGTTTCCCCCACATCTCAACTGTTGATTCACTACTGGCTTAAGAACTCAATATGGGCCAAGCTCTGCATTTGTGTCATCACAATTAGAAAAAAAAAAAACATTTTAGGGGCGCCTGGGTGGCACAGCGGTTAAGCATCTGCCTTCGGCTCAGGGCGTGACCCCGGCGATCTGGGATCCAGCCCCACATCAGGCTCTTCTGCTGTGAGCCTGCTTCTTCCTCTCCCACTCCCCCTGCTTGTGTTCCCTCTCTCGCTGGCTGTCTCTATCTCTGTCGAATAAATAAATAAAATCTTTAAAAAAAAAGAAAAAAAGAAAAAACATTTTAGGTGACTTTTCTGGGACAACAGAGGCAGTGGCTAAATCACAAGCACCACACTTGCAGGGTGGGTGGGATATTAACAATGGGCACGTTTAAAAACGTCAACCTACAAGGGAAAAATCAAACTCCACCAGGTACAAAGCATCCCGAATCTGCTTATTTTTGTTGCCTTTTCCCCCCTTCAAGATGTATAGTGTCAGATGTGGAACCCCAAATACAGAGATCCAGAAAAATAAACAATGCAGTCTAAGAAGTGACTGGTGAGATCAGATCATCTGCATGGAGCATTGTGATTTTTCAAACACTATACAAGTCTATGTTGATAGCATTTGCTATTTTCAGCATGATGCCAACACTCAACAAAGAAATGCCACAAATCTGTGGAATTACAATAACTTTGTCCACTAAAGGAGAGACCTGGAAAGGGAACAATGTCTTGCCTAACATACCCTTGGAACAGAAACCTGTCTTTATTCTAAAGCAGAGAACTGACCCAGTGCTTGGGGGAAAAGCAAGAATCTCAGCTAACGCTTAAATTTAGATCCAATAAATCTGCTGGATTTGTTTTCGGTTTCACCGTACGCTTTTCATGATTAATAAATTATACTACACATACTCAAACTTCTATGAGTAGATAATTCACCACCCAACGTCATCACAGTATTAGCACCACTAACTGCTCAGCTGACACCCCGAGCATTTTACGGATGGTCACTGGTACTTACTAGCTTCCCTAGTCTTGGGGCTAAGCAGATCCCCTGCTGAGGCAGTCTGTAAGGGGCAGCTCGGCGGCAGGTTCGGAAACTCTTCCGGATGGCGTGCAGGCCATCAAAATGTTTAGGTAGCTTAAGAATATTATCAAAATCACTTAGCAAGCTTTCCAAGTAATCATGTATTCTAGTTAACCCTAGTCTCTGGGGACTTTCCATTCTTCTCATGGCGACACACATGTCGATGGTTCCTAAATTTCCTTGAACCAGTCACACTCTACATTCTCCACAGAAAGGTCCACTTAAATAAAGTAAAGGGTCCTACGTTCTAGGAGAAAACTCAAACCCAGCACAAACTAGGCTCTCATCTGAGAAGGAACAAACCCCGATTTGACAGGGCTACAGTGGCGGCCAGGTATCCCAGGAGAGGTAAACAGACTGTGAAAACAAAAATGTTGCAAACTAAGAGAACACCTACATAGTATCAAAAATTCGAGAGGGGGGGCGCCTGGGTGGCTCAGTCGTTAAGCGTCTGCCTTCAGCTCAGGGAGTGATCCCGGCGTTCTGGGATCGAGCCCCGCATCAGGCTCCTCTGCTGAGAGCCTGCTTCTTCCTCTCCCACTCCCCCTGCTTGTGTTACCTCTCTCTGTCAAATAAATAAATAAAATCTTTAAAAGAAAAAAAAATTCGAGAAGGAAGAAGAAGGAGCCTCAGGGTAGATACTTCAAAGGCAACTTTCCTACCTCTTTGTCTCCATGGCTTAGACCAGCTCCTCCCTTCAAAACACCCCCCTGCCAGACACAATGGAACAGATAAAATAGGAGGCAAAACCAGGACAGAGCCTCCCCAAGCTGCAGCCCCAACCACGGAAACCCCCAAACGCCATTTCAAGTGTGAACTGGGAAGCCAGCTCTTGACGCCAACAGATCTGTCCCATGCAGAGGCTCTGTTTTATTGCCCAGCTAACTTTGTCTGGAAGTTTACCCAAGCCACTTTCTTTCTTGCGACTCCAAAGAGTCAGAGGCTGTGGGCCTTTACAGCAGAGACACTGTCGAACACACAACACTGACACCATGCGCTTTACACACCAGGACACACGTCCACAGACAGGAGCTACTACAACAAATCTGGAGGAAAGGACTGTGTCCTCTCCCTGTCTGTCACGTGGGCATGAAAGTCAACACTACACTCGTGTGTCCATCACTGTTTACTAGGCCAACAGCTTACCGCCCAGTCCGAGATTTAGGAGCTTCCTCTTCAGAAATGTATTTACAGAAAGCCCGCAGAAACCTGCCTAAGCTAAGGGGTGTGACGTATAATTAGACGATGCGGGTTCTCCCGCACTCACAAGGTGCAGGGCACTGGGGGAGGTGTTTCCGGGGCTGACACCTAACAGGAAGACCATCGGGGGCATGGCTCCTCTTCCCCGAGGAAAGGTCTTAGAAAGCCCAAGGCCCCTGCAGGGCGTCCAGATCAGACCCACACATGCACCTGTCCTCCCGGGCTGAGGGTGGAATGAGGTGCAATGTCTGAAATAAGACGTTCTGTGGACAAATATTGGGGGGGGGGCAGCTCTTGCTGAACTATGCCAGTGTCCAAATTTAGAGGAGACACAGCCCAATTCCCTAAGGAAGTTTATCATCTCGAGATGAAGCCACAAACTTAAACCTCAAACACACAGTTTCTCAGGGATCTGACAAGAAGTGTGTCCATTAGTGGAAAAAGAAAAAGGAAAAAAGACACAAACAGGAGCGTGCTCAAGACGCACCCAACAGTCTGCTGTGGCTCTGGGCGCCCAGGTTCTTCCGAAGAAAGAGTGCTTCCTTTCAAAGCATGAAAGACCACAGGAAAAAAAATTAACTGAATACTGTCAAAGGTCTACAATGCTAACAGTTTGAAACACCTGTCTGCAAGACACCAAAATGTGAGCCAACATTTCGACACTGCCTATAGCCTCCGTACTTTTTAAAGTATTTGATCCTAAAGTAAAGATGGTAAAACTAGGGGAAATTTTTCCCTGTAACAGCGGAACGGTCCCCCTGTGCGTGCCGAAGTGTGGCGCACACACGAACTGACAGCCCAGACACGGGGCATCGGTCTAGCCGTCCGGACCATGCCCTGCGGAGTGGGGCGTTCTGGGGGGCGCAGGTCCCCTACCCTCGAAGCCGCATCTGGAAGTGCGTTTCCCGCCAGAGCAAGCGGCGGCTCGGAGCCCGGCTCCGCCAGCAGCTGTCACGCCCGTGGCCGCGCAGCTTCGCGCGCCCCGACCCACTACCCCCGCTGGTGGCACTGGAGCTGCCGCACTCTTTTTAACACTTTCCTGGGGGAAGCACAGACGCGCGCCCGCGAAGACGGCCGCGCACGCAAACTTGGTCCGAGCGCCCCGAGCCCCCTCCCGCGGGATAGAAGGGCACGGTGTGCCGGAGCGGGCCGTCGGTCCGCCGGCCAGGCCTGGGGCCCGGGCTCCCCGCTCTGCGTTCCGGGGCGCGCCCGCCTGCCGGGCGCGGTCCGAGTGCAGCCGCCACGGCCCGCGAGCGCGTCCCGGCGCGGCCGGAGGTCGCTCTCGGGCAGGGAGGGCCCGCCGCAGCCGCCGCCCCGGCCACACCTCCGTTCCAGGAAGCGGCCGGGCCGGGAGCGCGGGGGGCCGGGCCGCGAGCGCCGGGGTGGGGGTGGGGGTGGGGGTGGGGTGGGGGCGGGGGTGCCGGGCAGCCCGCAACGGCCGCCGCCCCCTCCCGCGCCGACGGCACTCACAGGTGACGATGGGCTTGTTCTCCATGGTGTAGATCACCGGCGGCAGCGGCTCCTCAGGGGCGTCCATGGGCGTCCGCCGTCACCGGCCCGGCCCCCCGCGCCCCATGGGCAGCCCCGAGGCCGCGCCGGGCCAGCCCGAGCCTGAGCGGCGCCGCGACAGGGAGGCCCGCCCGGCCGCGCGAGGCAGCTCCCGAGCCGGCCGCCCGCCGCCGCCCGCCGGCCGCACCACTTCCGGCCCCGGCACGGCCGCGCTACCGCTTCCGGGGCGCGCGGCTTAAAGGGGAGGCCTCGCGGCCGCGGGCCGGCGCTGTCCTCCGACCGAAAGACGGCGGCACCGGGGGCGGGGGAAGGCGGGGAAAGGCGGGCCCGGCGCGTCCCGGCGGGGCTCCCACGTGCAGCTCGGGGCGGAGACCCCTCGCGGGCCGGCGAGGCGGCTGCGGCCCGGGAGCCACACCACCACCGCCCGCACAGCAGCGTCCCCAGCGCCTGGCGATCCGGTGCGCCGCAGCTGCCCACCGTGCAGATCCCCCCGTACGCGGGGTCCGGGCTGCGGGGCGGCAGCCACCGCCAGTCACTGGCAGCACATGGACACGGGCGCGAGCCTGGGGGGTCACCGACAGCAGCCCGGCAGGTCACTGGGCTCGCGTGACCCTGAGAGGCACTGACAGCGCGTGGACACTGGGACCACCCTGGGGTCACCAAGGAGGGGCATGTGGACAGTGGCGTGGCAGTTGCTCACCCCTGTGGGTCTGTTTGCCCAGAACGTAGCCCTGGTTATGTTTACCAGACACCTAGCGCCGCGGGGGAAACCGTCCAGGCACCAGATTAATTCCCACCGCTGGGCTGAACGGCAGTTACTCCTTGCGAAACTCCTGGTCGGGGGTTTTCTTGTTACACTGGTTTTAGGAAGGAATATTGCTCCATAAAGTAGAGCAAGATTATTTACCTTCTGGCTGTAACCAAGGACCCTACCACACCGCAGCTACTTGTCAAGGCGTCTTGGAGACGCCCCCCAGCCCTCCTGTTGGCTGGAACGGACCGCCCCTTTCTGAATTTCCACAGCAGGTTGCCTGCACTCCTGTTTGTGCTGCTTCCCTGTCTCCGTGACAACCGCAAAATGCTAGAACTGTGGGACTGTGCCTTTTCCTTGTGTCCGAACTCAGCCACGCAGGGCCTTCCGTGGAGTAGGCATGTTGTGGGAACGTCACAAAATTAAGCCCTACTTTAATGCGTGTAAGTTTCTTGTGCAAGGAAAGTTGTTTTGGGGTAACGTCTGCAGATGAACTAAAGCGAATGTGTGTGTGAAATAGCTTGAACAAAGCTGCCGAATGTGTGGGTAGTGGAGCACGTGCATTGTAGCTGGGTGAGGGCATAAGGAGCAGAGTTTCAGACAGCTTGGAGGCTGTGAGGCAGAGCCCGAGAAGGAACTAAAGAGGGGTGCAGAGCCAGAGTCGGCCTGGGGGTTCCCTATAAGTCCTTGGCCTCGGCTGGGCTCAGCAGGTATACGATGAGGGTCCACGGGGCTTACCAGAAAGTGGCTGTGACAGAGTTAAGCATGGCACAAAGACTAGAGGTCGAGAAGGGCTACAGGAAGGACCTCACTGATACCTCGCTAACTCCCAGGACATTTGCTGAGACACTAGATGGAGGACCATAGGCCGAGGGGTCAGCCCACTTTATCTGTGAAGGCCCAGATGAGTATTTTAGGCTTTGTGGGTCATATGCAGATTCTGTCTTACATCTTTCTTTGGGACTTTAAAAAACAATTATTTAAAAATATAAAAACCATTCTTAGCTCAAGGGCCGTATGAAAATAGGGCATGGTCCAGATGTGGCCTGTAAGCCATAGGTTGCCAACCCCCACACTAAAATAAGGTCGACGCTAGACCAACCTTAAAACAGTACAAGGCAAAACCTTGACAAGATCTGCAAGACGGACAACACTCAGATTCGAATCTTGCCAAGTTGGTGGGGCTTGCGGACACCTTGAACACTCCTCAGATCCAACCTAACAACAAGCATAACCCTAAACCTATACAAACTCAAGGTGATAAAGATAGTAGTTGAGCTGCCAACAAGAACAACATATGCTAAAAAATTACTACAGCTAAAAAACCAGAAAGCGTAAACCACAGTCAAGAAACAAAGCGGTCAATAGAAACCGGCCGCCAGATGGCCCAGATATTGTCCTCACAGATTAAGACTGTAAAGCTGCTGTAATGAGCATGCTCACAGAACGAAAGGGAAATATGCTCTTAATGAGTAGAGACAGGGACTCACAGCACAGGAAGAGAAAGTAGAAAAATAATTAAATGGAAAGTCTAGAACTGAAAAGCCCAGTTACTGAAATGAGAATTTCACCCCATGGACTTAGTAGCAGGTTGGAAATAGCAGAAAGAGTCAGTGACCTTGAAGGGAAATCAACACAAATAATTCCATCTGAAAAAGAGAAAAAAGATTGAAGAAAAATGAACAGAGCCTTAGAGACCTATAGGACAATATAAAGTGGACTAACACACGTGTAATAGGAGTCCCAGAAGGAGGAGGCCGTCAGAAGGTGGCAGAATATTTATTTGAAAACATAATGGCCAAAAATCCACAAATCTGGTGAAACACCTCAATTTATTGGTCAAGAAACTCAGCAGATGGCACCTGGGTGGCTCAGTCGTTAAGCATCTGCCTTCAACTCAGGTCATGATCCCAGGTCCTAGGATCGAGGGCTCCCTGCTCAGCAGGGAGTCTGCTTCTCCCTCTCCCTCTGCTCCTCATCTGCTCCTGAGCTCACTCTCTCTCTCTCTCTCAAATAAATAAATGAAATCTTAAAAAACAAACAAACCTCAGCAGAACCTCAGTAGAACGCATGCAAAGCCGCTTAGATGCAGGGGTATCACAAACTGCTAACAAGCAACACAGAATCTCCCGAGAGCAGGCAGTGAGGAAAGACGTGGTACCACGGGGAGCGAGAACAAAAATTCCCACTGAGTTCTTGCCAGGCAGTATCAACCAGAGAACCAAGGGTATCAATCTTTCAAGTGCTGAATTTTAAATACTTAACTCAAAACTCATGTCCCAGAAAAAAATTCTCTAAAAATTAAGGCAGATACAGATGTTTGCAGGTAGAGTGCAGGAATGTGGCCAGCAGGCAGGGCACCAAGTAAGAGGAAATGATACCAGGTGGACAGTAGGAAGGGGGGCTCTGGAAACGATCAACAAATACGTAAACGTAAATTGTTATGCTTTTTTCTTCTTCCCATAGTTCCCTTAAAAGACAACAGTTTAAAACATGCAGAGTGATGCTGTGGGGTGGATTTAGAATGCATGTGGGGGGCGCCTGGGTGGCACAGCGGTTAAACGTCTGCCTTCGGCTCAGGGTGTGATCCTGGTGTTATGGGATCGAGCCCCACATCAGGCTCTTCCGCTATGAG
Source organism: Ursus maritimus (assembly GCF_017311325.1). NCBI lineage: Eukaryota > Metazoa > Chordata > Mammalia > Carnivora > Ursidae > Ursus > Ursus maritimus. The sequence continues at coordinate 2,370,551 of NW_024426552.1, forward strand.
CCTGCTTCTTCCTCTCCCACTCCCCCTGCTTGTGTTCCCTCTCTCGCTGGCTGTCTCTCTGTCAAATAAATAAATAAAAATTTAAAAAAAAAAGATCTTTAAAAAAAAAAAGAATGCATGTGGTCGCGAGAGCCATGACAACGCTAGCACAGGGGACAGGGTGGATCAGGGATCCCGCACGCATGCCAGTTTTTTACACCTGCGAACTGGGAGATTTTAGGTGTGAGTGAGAAGTGGGGGAGGAGAAGGCTCGGGAAGGAAGAGAGAAGACTGAAGTAACACAACACTGACTCAACGGAATCCGACGGAAGAATGCTTATATTCAGCCCCAGAGCAAGACCACTAGAAAAAATAAATAATTGGAAAGGATTTGCTAAGAAGCCAATAGAGAAAATAAAGTAGAATAATATAAAATACTTGATTAATCCAAAAGAAGGCCAGAAAGGAACCGCAGAAGACTAAAGAACAGGGAAGACCAACCCAGTGCTGGCTCATGAGAAGATGGTCAGCGTCTAGCAGCTACCAGGGAATGGCAAATTAAGGTGATAATGACCTGTCACTTCACATCTACTCAAACAGCCAAAATAAACAGTTTTTAAATGGTCAGTCTTTTTTTTTTTTTTTTTTTAAGAAAGAGAGCACGCGTGTCAGGGGGAGGGGCAGAGAGAGGGTGAGAGAGAGAGAGAGAATCCCAAGCAGACTCCCCACCGAGCACAGAGCCCAACTTGGGGCTCGATCTCATGACCTGAGCCAGAATCAGGAGTCAGGCACTTAACCCACAGAGCCACCCAGATGCCCCCAAAATAAAAATGTTTTAAAACCGGCCAATACCAAGTGTAGGCTCCCAGGGCAGGCCTCCATGCGACAGCCTGTCCTCCTGGAGACATAGTTCAGAGACTCGGGGAAAACAGACACTGAGGATTCTCTCTGCTGACCACGCAGACACCAGGTCCTGGCCCCATGCCTGGCTCGTGTTGAGAAGAGGGTTTTTTTTCTTTTTTTCTTCTTCTATAGTTCCAGAAAGTACATCTCGTAATGCAGTTGACGCACACCGTGACATTAGTTTGCCGTGTACGACGTCGTGATCTGTGGGTCAGGCTGGGCTCCCCACAGCACAGCCGCCATCGGTCACCAAGGGCACCGTCACACTGTCATGGACATAGTCCCCCGCCATGCTCCGTAACTGGCGGCTGCACCTCCCGCTCCCCTTCCCCCCGCCTGCCTAGCCTGTGGAGACAGTATGCAGTTTCCTTGGAAATTAGAAATAGGATTACCATATGATCCAATAATTCCTCTACTGGGTGTTTACCCAAAGAAAATGAAAACAGGAATTGGAATAGATATGTGCACCCCAACATTTATTGCAGCAATATTTACAATCCCCAAGGTATGACATGTCCTCTCTGGAGGGGGGAGAGGGAAGGGGAGCTCTCCCGCTCCGGGCAGCCAGCCTCTGGCCTCTTTTCCCTCTGAGCAGACCTAGCAGAACTTTTTTTCTCATGGGAATTTAGAAAATGCTTGAATTCAGCACAAATACTGGGTTAGCAATTCCTTTTAATAACGGTGAACGTGATGCGATTCCTATTAATCAATGTCTATTCTTTCCCCAGATCCTTTTCTCCTGAGACAGCATTTGTTTTTTTAAAGGTTGCTGGAACTTGTGCCCAAACGGTCTTTCCTGGTAGCCCGTTACATTGTCTCCGAGAGCCTGTTACATTATGTAGTGATGTATCGGGTTATGGCGCGGGCTGTGGCTACGGGAAGGCTGTGGCTACGGGGAAGGCTCGCGAGGTTGCTTTGTCCCACCGCTCAGGCCCCCCGCACAGAGACTGGGGACTAAGGAATGGCCTGCCAGCAGGTGTTCATAGCCGGTGGATAGGTAGTAGCCCCAGACTGGAAACGCCCCAGCTGTCCGCAGCCGGGTGACCAGTTACCCACACCATCCGCCCCCAGGAGCACTACACAGCAAAGGAACGCACTGCTGGCGGGTGCAGGGACGTGGGTGGGCTCGAGAGAACGGTGCCGAATGAAGAAAGCCCACCCTAAAAGGTCACGTGCTCTGTGATTCTGTCGTAGAACACTCTTGAAATGACAAAATCACAGCACTGGAGAACAATGGGCACGGGAGAGGGTATGGAGTGAGTAGGGAAGGGGCTGAAGAATCCTGGTGGGGACGGATCGTCCTGCATCTGGGCACTGCCAACGGCACTGTCCCGGTCGAGGTGGGCACCGGAGTTCTGCCACGTGTCACCTCTGGGGAGAAAAGAGGTAAAGGGCAACTTACAATTGCACCCAAAATAAAAGTTTAATTAGAAACCCAACTGATTGGGGCGCCTGATTGGCTCAGGTGGTGAAGCGTCTGCCTTTGGCTCAGGTCATGGTCTCAGGGTCCTGGGATCGAGTCCTGCATCTGGCTCCCTGCTCAGTGAGGAATCTGCTTCTCCCTCTGCCTCTCCTCTGTGCTCGCTCGCTCTCTCTTTCAAAATAAAGTAAATAAACATCTTTAAAAAAAAAAAACCTGACTTTACAGTAGTAACGCGCGAGTCTCCAAAGAATCCACAACGTGAGCTGCATGATGCTTCGGACATTTAGCCCCACGCCCGCTCCTCGCGCGTGGGCCTCAGGTTGGTGATTGTCAGCACGCGGAGGGCTGCGCCGGGCCAGGCAGCCTGGTCCCCGCCCTCTGGGTCACAGGCCTCTCCGCAGGCTACCGAGCCGTCTACGGATTATATCCTTGGCGGGGCACATAATCCACAAAAGAAAAGGAGACGCAGGAACAATTCTGCGGAGCAATGACCCACCTCGAGAGTAATCAAGGAAGTGCCATACACACATTTTTTTCCTACTAAACTAACGAAACCCAGGCGGGGGTGCGGAGAGCCGAGGAAAGGAACAGTCCGGCATCCTTGCAGGGGCGGGGGGGGCATCGGTAGACTCCCCAAGGCCACCTTTTTATAAAGCAGTGATCACCTTCCATCCTTTGACCCCGCAATTGCACTCTGGCTCTCTTTAAGGAAGTGGTGCCTCCCAGCCTGGGTGGGTAAAACACCGCTGTTACCATCCAGTAAACACGGGGCGGGCGGGTGGCAGGTGCAAGGGCAGAGCTGGGGTGCAGTGCGGGCCCCTGCCCCTCCTGGTAATGGCTGCCGTCCTGGGGCATAGTTGACACGAAGAACACACTCTCCACGTCCTCTCGTGCAGAGACAGCACCCTCTTCCCAGGTCTGACTCTGCATAATTGACTCAAATAATTAGGGCTAATGAAGTCAGACCTGGCGCTGTGCATGACGTTTCCGGACATTCTGCTCAGTGCTCCTATGTTTAGCTCAGTTGCCTTCTTTCTTGGCTTCCTGACAGCCTGGATTCTCGCTTTCTCCTTTCAAGCTGAGGTTATCCCCCGAGAGGCCTGTCCGGCACCCGTGTCCTGCTTGCGGGAGATGGGAGGCAGGGGCAGGAGCAGCCACCTTGTTGGAGACCCTCATTGTCCTCCACCACCTTTTCTGGCTGTTCTCACGCCCAGGGAGCTGCCCCCTGGGCTGGGGGCAGATGCCAGCTGTGGCCTGGCTTAGCCATGCCAGTGGGGCCAACACCTCTACGCCAGCCCCTGGCGTGTCTGATGTCGGGCCGCAGGGGGGAGGAGGAGGGTGGCAAGTGCCGGTTCAGGGCTCACCTCCAGAACTCCGTCGGAATCGTTGGGACAGATGGTGTCAGCTAACCCAGATTTCTGTGTGTCTCTTCCCACCGAACCAGCACAATGTAACACTGTCTAGTCACAGCAGCCTGAGGGGGACACCCAGACTCTAATAGACACGTTGGGGGCCCCAGGCCACATGCCCACAGTTCGGTCTCATCCGTGGCAGCTGGATGGCCTGGGCGCTGATAAGGTCCCAACTCTGGGGCCTGCTGGGGGCTCCACGTTCCTGCCCCAGGCCCAGGTCCTTCTCTGAGGGCCAGAGCGGGAAGTGCCAGGAAGTCACCACCAGCAGGCCCTCCCTTGAGTGGGTGGACCAAGGGCCAACCTCCCTTTCTTGGAGCGCATTGTGCGCAGTTCCTGAAAGGGCCCCACACCGCCGAGCCCAAAGAGATGCCAGCCCAGTGACAGCCACCATGGCTCTCCGCCCTTCCTCATCCTCCCTGCGCCCTCCCTCCTCTCTCTGGGGCCCCCAGCAAGTAAACCACCTGCACCCGAGTCCCCCCAGAACGCAGCCCGTCAGTAACGGATACGGTCCTGCTGGCTCGCACGCGGCCCTGCCCACCAACCCGAGAGGGGCCCCCGCGACTGCCCCAAGGTCTAACAGCCTGGCTACCAAAAATCAATGATTCATTGACTTTTTAAAAATTTTTAAATTTAAGTTTCAATGTAATTTACGTAGAGTGTATTATCAGTGTCAGGTAGAGCTTAGCGACCATCAGCTGTGAACGGCACCCAGCGCTCATTCCATCACGTGCCCTTAACTGAGTGCTGGATGTTTCACACTCTGCCCCAGAACTGCCCCAGATAGACGCTTCATTGTGGACGTTGAGTACTCAATTGTTAGTAACAGAAAACCCAGTTTCTCCCTGCATCTTCTAAATGAACATGGAGGACCGCAGCCCTGAAGGGCCGGTGGCTACCCTGGCCAGGCTGCCACGTGCCCCAGCCCCGTTCTGGTCGGCCCTGAAGGCCTCCCTCCAAGGGGTCAGCCAGCTGTCCCCGGCAGACCGCCCGGAGCTCCAGACCAGAGATGACAGGCAGCCTTGGAACCAGGTGGTATGGTGTCTGTCGATGGATGGCTCACCAGGGCGCATCTGTCCTGCGCTGGTCGCAGTCACGGCCAGCAGCACCAAGTGGGGTGTCCGAGTCGACAGGCTTGCTCTTCTCCCCATGCCTCTTGCTCTCAGCTCTTGGGGGCTGCTTCCCCGAGGTCCAGCAGCCCCCACGGACCCCAGAACCCTCCCTGCGCCCTCCTGCTTCTTCTTTTGCAGAGATCTCTGCAGCACCACACCACCAGGGAAGAGGGCGAGGGGAAGGAAGCTAGACAACGTCCTGGCGATCCCAGCCAGAGCGCTTGTGCCTTTCCGGCTTCTGCGTGGAGGAAGGAGTTCTATCGTCATTTAAAGCACATTCCCTCTCCTAGTCCAAGGCGCAACCAGGACAAAAAGTAACTGTATTCAAGACCAAACACCGATGATAAGTAAGGTATGCATGGGGGAGAACTTTCCAACCCAGCGCAGGGCACAGCACCTCTTCTCAGCACTGGGACACGAAGCGGTGTTGACCGTCCACTGAGCCGCCAAGAGAGCCTCAGTAACTTTCCAAACTGTAGAAATAATCCAGCCACATCTTCGGATCCTAACTCAACAATACCAGAAATTGATAACAAAATAAGGACGCCAAACAGCCTTTCTACTTGGAATCTACAAATTTTCTCCTCAACAGCTCTTGGGTCAAAGGGCAACTACCAACTGGACTGCGCAATCCGTGCGCACCAACGATAGCGAGAGCCCTGCGTTGGGGGGCCCGTGAGCCGTGCCTTGTGGAAAACACGTGGCCTTTGATTCAAACATATCAATATATTTAAAAGGGAGAGCAGAAACTAACGAATTCAGCACTGGCTTGGAAGGCTGGAAGACGAACAAACTCGACGGCAGGGGATGTCAGTGGTGAGAAGCCAGAGCCAGGGCAGGCGCGGCCGGGCGCCACAGGGGCCGAGGCGCCGAGCTGCGGGTGAGGACACGGGGAGAAGGTGCAAATACGCTGAGTGTAGCCACGGAAACGAGGACAAGTGGCTTTAAGTGACTAAATTGTACTGATTTAATTTTAACATTATTTAACGTTTAAAATAAATCTCAAAGTGGGATGAACCTTAATTTCCTTCGGGAAAAAAATGGACTCTGGGAAATAAAGACTAAACAGATAATTTCCAAATAATAGAGAAAGTTGTTAAAGCTGCTTCCCCCCCCCCCCAAGACAGCCCCCAACTCAGACAACTTTCCAGGAAAAGTTCACCATCTCTAAACTGCTCCAGAGCCAAGAAGAAGAGGGAGGGGCGCCTGGGTGGCTCAGTGGGTTAAGTGTCTGCCTTTGGCTCAGGTCATGATCCCAGGGTCCTGGGATGGAGCCCCGCATCAGGCTCCCTGCTCAGAGGGGAGTCTGCTTCCTATCCCTCTGTCCCCTGGCCCCCTGCCCTGACCCCGTGTGCACTCGCTCTCTCTCTCTGTCTCAGATATATAAAATATTTTTCAAAGAAAGGAAAAGAGGGAAAACTGACAACTCTTTTATATTGGACGTATAATATTAAAGCCAAAACCTGATAAAGACTACACACACACACAAAGGACTAGACAAAAAAAGAAATCTGGCAACCAAAGTAATGTACAAATACCAATACAAAAGTCTTAAAATATTAGAAAGTAGGGGCGCCTGGGTGGCTCCGTCGTTAAGCGTCTGCCTTCGGCTCAGGGCGTGATCCCGGCGTTCTGGGATCGAGCCCCACATCGGGCTCCTCTGCTAGGAGCCTGCTTCTTCCTCTCCCACTCCCCCTGCTTGTGTTCCCTCTCTCGCTGGCTGTCTCTCTCTCTGTCAAATAAATAAATAAAATCTTAAAAAAATATATTAGAAAGTAGAATCCATCAGTATGCTGAAGAATAGTCCATTACTAGATGGGGTCTGTTGCGAAAGTAAAGAGGTGAGTTAATATTAGAGAACTGCTCATATAATGCATCAAAGGAATAGATCTGATGAAAACCCTTGCGATGATCAGAAAAGGCATTTGCCAAATTCTACAGTCATTCTTGACTTTTAAAAAACGCTTAATCAAAGAATGATGGATTCTTCCTTAACTCAGCAACATATGTAACATTACGGTCGTGTAAACACCAGCCCACTTGAGTCAGCTCCATGCTTAATGCAGAGGCTCTGGAGTTACTGGCTTAAAGTCAGAAACAAGACAGGGATCCCCGCGCCACACCGATGTCTAACATTGCACCAGCTACTGGCAAACGGTGCAATTAGACGAGAGAGAGAAATTAAAAACTATTACTAGTTTGGAAATAGATGACTGCTAAAACACCCATTTTATTTATTTATTCATTTGTTTATTTATTTATTTATTTTTGCAAGAGAGAGAAAGCATGAGCATGAGTGGGGGGTGGGGGGCAGGAGGGCAGAGGAGAAAGCAGACTCCCCGCTGAGCAGGGAGCCCGATGCAGGACTTGACCCCAGGACCACAGGATCATGACCTGAGCTGAAGGCAGACGCTTCACCGACTGAGCCACTCAGGAGCCCAAAGCATCCATTTTAAATAAGCACAAGTAATAAGAGAATTTAGTGGTTACTGATAATATTAAAATTAATCTGCATTAATTAATTAGTACGCTTTGTATATGTCTACAGTGACTGATAGATAACGCATGTGTGTGTGCACACGGGCGCTCACGTGGGTACCACACAAAAGAGATGGGGGACAGGACCCCACCATAGCAGCAACAAGAGGAAATACTGTGGAACGCATGTAACGAGCAGTGTGTGAAACATAGGTGGAGAACCTTCCACGACCCCAAAACTGGCGTGCCCGGATGAAAACACGAATCACACTCTGGATGGAGAGGGCTTGAGGATGTGGATGGCAGCTCCCCCTAAGCTGATTTCTTTCTTTTTTCCCCTCTAAGCTGATTTATCAACTTAATGCAATCCTTGTAATAATATCAGCAGGCTAATTTTTTCTGTAACTAGAAAGGCTAATTTCAAACCTGGTAAGAAATAAACAAGAAAGGGAAGCCAGGAAAATTCAGAGCAGGAGGAGTAACGAGCAGAGTCTACGAGGCAGAAAAGCTCTTGCCGGATGCGGAACGACGAACACGGGGTGGCACGGACAGCGCGCTGCCCGCAGGTCAGCCGAACGACATCACGCGCTGAGAACAAGACCCAAGCACGTGTGGGAATTTAGCGTGTGATCAAGTTGGGACTTCAAACCAAAGGGGAACACGGGCTTGAATGAAAATCTCTGGGAGGTATTAGGAGAGCGCAGGTCCGAAGGAATTGCCTAAGGAGGTATGAATTGTATTTCTGTTCTTCCCACGACTGCTTTCAGGGGTACGGCCACATCGGTTCAACGGGACAAGACACCGCTGCCCATTGTAATCGTCACACCGCCAGGCTCACCACGTGGCCGAATGTTCCCGGTGCAGCGTGGAGATTCACCAAACGCTCTCGAGCAGTGCTCACGTGTGCGTGGGGTTTACACACGTGTATCTCATTGAATCCAGCGTATCCCCCAGTTCACTTCTGTGGATCTACTTACCGAATGGAATCACTGCTAATCTCACAGGGCTTTGGTGAGGCTTATCGGATGTTTGAAGACGAGTCAACACAAAGACAGGCACTTACGACATTGTGTTGGGACAACCAAGCACCCGACCGGAAGAAGATCCGGTTAAATCCATGCTCATAACTCTGTCCCAGGACACGGTCAGGGAGATCAAGCATTTGCATGTAGAAAGTGAAGCTGCGAAGTCGTTAGAAGCAAAGACGGCGGACTCCTCTAACCCTGGAGTGGAGAAGGCCTTCCTACCACGTCAAAATCCAGAGACCAAAGAATAAAAGACTGATAAGTCTGGCCGTGAAAATAAAAACATATGCCTGGAAAAAACCATCAGAAGCGAAGTCAAAAGATAGACAAACTGGAAAAAAAGGGAATATATATATCACAAAGGATGAATCTTCCTAATAGACACTGTATGAAAAGCTCCTGAAAATCAAGAAGAAAAAAAATCAACCTAATAAAAATAGGTAAAGACGTGAGCCCTCCACCCCCAACCTCAGATGCCAACCCGAGCAGCAGGTCCCAGCGGACCCACCACTTCCAACCACCGGCTACAAATCCGGGTCTCACGACGTCCCCTGGGGTCCGACGAATTTGCCGGAGCGACTCACAGATCTCAAGGACACACGCTTACGGTTGTTACGTAATAAGGGATGTGATAAAGGGTGCAGGAGAACAGCCAGAGGGGGAGGCACATGGGGCGGGTCCGGGAGGGCCCCGTGCACAGGAGCTCCTGTCCGTGGAGTGGGGGTGCATTACCCTCTCTGTGTGGACGTGCGCACCCACCGGGAAGCTCTCCTGACCCCGTACTGTCGGGATTTACGGGGGCTTCCTCACCTAGGCCTTCGATGGCTCCTTCACTCCATTCCCAGCCCCTCCCCCTCCCTGCAGAACTGGGGGGAGCGCAGGGGGGGCCTGAAAGTTCTGAACGTCCAGTCACCGCTGCTCTTTCTGGGGACCAGCCCACACCCGGAGCCATCCAGGAGCCCACCTGAGTCGCCTCGTTAGGACAGAAGATGCTCCGCGTGCTCTTGTCCCTGTGGTTTGCAGGGTTGGGGAATAGGGGCGTTCCTGAGAACAGAGGTGCTGGGCTGTAGCATGTTCCAGAGACACCTGGCAGACACCCCCACACCGCACCATCCAGGGCATCCACCGTGGCCGCAGGAAAGCCAAGCACGCACAGTCCCAGCCACTGGTCAGCCCGGGCTGTTTGCAGGATATCACCCTGGCCGGTGAGATGCAGGAGGCCGTCTCCTGGGCCAAACAATGGCCACGACCTTGTCAAGCTGCTGAGCCAGATCAGTATGGACTCCCCCCCCCCCACTAGGCCTCTGTTCGCAGGGTCTCCGGGTGCTTGCAGCCAAGGCCAGCACCACAGACCCCTGAGAGTGGGCGCGGCTGACGGGGGTGGGGTGCCCAGCCAGGCTGGGTAGAGGCTCTGCCCTGGGGTGACTAAGTGCCAGGCACTGGGGTGACAGCAGCAAGCTCTTCGCTGTGCCGGTCACAGGAACGTCCTGCAGGAGAAGGCCAGACCCAGGCTGCAGGCCCGCTGTGCCAGCCGGGGAGCACAGAGACACAGCTGCTCCCTGACGGCGCCCTCCAGCTGGAAGCTGTGCCCCCAGATCAGCGGCCCATCCTCTGGTGCCTCTCAGGGTGGCAAGAGCCGAGTCCCGCGGTCTGCCCGAGGCTGGCACACGCCGGGAGCCAGCTGGAGGGCGGAGGGTGGGAAGCGCATCTGCGGGGGCTCCTGGTGAGCGGAAATGGGCAAACAGTGACGTGGGCCTTCCCAGCCGCAGGATTCGTCCTGACGCCGAAGGACAGGTGCAGACCCACCTGGGACAAAGCCCCGGGGGGTGGGGGGAGACTGAAGGAGAAGCTGGCTCCGGGGCTCCCAGAGCCCTTCCAGAGAGATCTTGGGGATCGATCTTCCGAAGGCTGCCGAGGATCTGGCAGGAGCCGTGGTCATGCATTTTTAAGTGGCCATTAGTCTGGGCCGCCTTCTAAATGGGTTGTGTGGCCTTGAAGGCTCCAGCTGGGTGGGAGGAAGGCCCTGGGGTGGCTGCGGGACGTGGTTATACCTCGACCCAGGATGGCCTCTGGGCTGGATCCCCAGGTCCCTGCGAAGAACAGGACACTCTGCTTCCCTCACTCTGACCCACCACGTCCCCAGATGGCTCCTCAGGCCAGGCGGGGAAACTAGCCTCCGCATCTCCATGAACCGTGCTCTCGGCCCCTAAAAGAGGATTTGACCTCGATCTCCGAATGAACTGATCTCACCCCTACGCACTTGTGAATCTTAACCCTGAATTTTTAAAGTAAATGACACTACCGATCGCCTCATCTTGGGGTCCTCAACTTGCCCTTATTTGAACAGAATTTTAATTACAAAATGTTTCTCTGATGTGAACGAAAATGGCTTCAGCCGGTGACAGGTCTCAGGTGGGACACTGACAAGCGTGCCCCCGGCTGTCTCTCCGAGCACGTCCTGGCTAGTCTGTCACCTTACAGCAGCGGTGCTGAAAGTCAGGCCCAGAATCTGGGTAAATATGAGACGCTCTTGATTTGCTCACAACTAAGGGGTTTCGGGGTGTGGGAATCCCAGGGCTAACAGGAAGACAGTCTCAGGAAAAACGGGGATGGCTGTTCACTTTAATCAAAAGGGAATCAGGGAACCTGTGTGGCTCAGTCGGTTAAGTGTCTGCCTTCGGCTCATGATCCCGGGATCGAGCCCCTCATCGGGTTCCCTGCTCAGCAGGGAGTCTGCTTCTCCCTTTCCTGCTGCTCCCCCTGCTTGTGCTCTCTCTGTCTCTCTCTCTCTGACAAATAAATAAATAAGTAAAATCTTAAAAAAAAAAAATCAAAGGGAAATGAGAGCCGTAACGGGCAGGTCTCCCGTGCTAAGGACAAGGTCCTGATAGGAACAAAATGGGACCTGAGACTCAGGGCGGTGGTGAAGTCTACTAGACAAGCCTGAGAATCTTGAACTCCAAATCCCCCTGACCTGTGGGCCAACAGGACCAGCCTCCCTCTGCTCCACAAGGGAAAGCATCGCCCTTACCTGGAGAGCCACAGGGACCCTGAGCTGGTCAGATGTCTCACAAGATGCCCCCACCCCACTGCCCTCCTCCCTTACAGAGCAGAAGCCCAGGCCTCCGCTAGTGTTGGGAGGGGAGTCAGGGCACAGGGCCCTAGGATTTGGGAGTGATGCCAAGCCTTCTGCTTCGGTAGCTCAAGAGTATTTGAAAGCAGCCCCTGGCATGCTCCTGGCTCCTAGTGGCCGCTGAAGCCTTGCCGTGGAGCAGCGTGGGAGACGGGAACTGTCCCTCCCGGGCCAGGCGCCATCAAGCCCACTGGGCTGCAGAGTTGGGCAGGTGCCACAGCAGTCTGTCACGGGAGGGCAGTGGGACACTTGGGGTCAAGCAGGAACCAGCTGGAGGCACACAGACTCTGGTCCACACGCTTCTCTCCCCTGTGCTGTCCTGACACCTGCCTCCCGGGTCACGCCTTGGCCACTTGGGGTGCACCCCCAAGGGTGCTCTCCCTGCTAAGAGAAAGAGCATCACAGGTCCGATTCATGGGAGGCTCTGCTTGAGAGGATGCAGACGCGCCACGCTGTCCCCCGGCCCAGCCCACATGTGTCTCCAGCGGCCCATGGGGCAAGGAGGCCCCCCCCCAACCCTGTCTCTCTCTGCATGGGGGGAAGCCGCGGGAGTGGTTTGGCTCACTAGGCACGTGCCCGGAAGCAGCAGCTTTGGAAGACCGGAGTCAAGCAGGTTTGGGGGAGGTGTTGGCAGGATGCCTTTGGGGAAGGAAATAGTTCCAAGGGGTGGCATGAAGTCGTGGTTCTTTGTGTCCTGGCAACCATGCCAGGGCGAGAACACCATCGCACAGAACAAGCAGGAGGACAGACGGACCCTCTGGCTGAGGCCTTCCTCACTCTCCAGCCAGCCCAGCGCTGGCACGACGGGCTCAGGAACTGAGCGGCCACAGTGCCGGGACGGAGGCTGGGTGACGGCCAGCAGCAAGAGCTCCCTCTCGAGAAGGGTAATGTGGCTGAGCGTCCCACCTGTCCCACCTCTGAGAAGGGTCTTTTTCTCAAGGACTTCAATAAGGCCCTTGGGGTCCGACTGATGGCAGGAGATGCCGTTCTCGCTCAAGAGCAGCGGGCCATCTTGACCAGAGCTGACGGCAGTTCCGGCCAGAGGCTGGTCTTTCCTGCCCACAGTGCCTGTGCCCACATGGCATTCAAGGCCTCTCCTAGTGGCAGATTTACCAGCACGGGACCTCACAAACCATAGCCTCAGGTCAAGGGGCTCATTTTATAACAAAAGAGTTGTGACCGCAGAAATCACCCAGAGCAGCCAGCCTCTTGACGCTGCCACGCAAAGGCACCAGCCCCGCGGGCTTGGGGTGTCCAATCCCAGGACAGCCAGCCAACAGCCGAGCGTCCAGTCGCATCTGCAATCATCAGAATTCGCCACCGGGAGTGAAGAGAGAAGGGTAGGACTGGCTCCTCCACCACTGACCGCAGAAATACTGGCCAGAAGGTGCTTCTCATCCCTGCAACCTTACATCCTGTTGGATTAGAGGTGCTGGCTTGGGAGGGACGTGGGTGATGTCCCCACTGCGGCTGCACTAAGTTCCCCGGCAATGAAGCAAGGGCCACTCCTGGCCCCCGTGAGTTCTTCATGCCGATAGCCTGCCGGTCACAGAAAGGAGTCGCTTCGCGGAAGAGGCTCACTGTCCTGATTGCACTGGTACGCGACGGCAGGGAGGAGTATTTTCAGAACTCAGGGGATTTTCTGGGGCATCTCTTGCTTCAGATGGTAACAGTATGTTTAAAATGTTTAAGTATTAAAAGAAAGGACTGAAACCATGAGCAAGGAACATGATACTATATGAAAAGAATTGGTATGCTTAAAAAAAAATCCTAGTGATGATAACGTAAAAATAAGATTAAGAGTCAGTGCTGGGGCGCCTGGGTGGCACAGCGGTTGAGTGTCTGCCTTCGGCTCAGGGCGTGATCCCGGCGATCTGGGATCGAGCCCCACATCAGGCTCCTCCGCTGGGAGCCTGCTTCTTCCTCTCCCACTCCCCCTGCTTGTGTTCCCTCCCTCGCTGGCTGTCTCTCTGTCACATAAATGAATAAAATCTTTAAAAAAAAAAAGAGTCAGTGGACTGTTTAAAGGGAAGGTGAGATGCAGCTGCTAAGAGAATTTTTTTTTTAAGATTTTATTTATTTATTTGACAGAGAGAGACACTTCGAGAGAGGGAACACAAGCAGGGAGAGTGGGAAAGGAGAAGCAGGCTCCTAGCGGAGAAGCCGGAGAAGCCTGATGTGGGGCTCGATCCCAGAACGCCAGGATCACGCCCTGAGCCTAAGGCAAACGCTTAACGACTGAGCCGCCCAGGTGCCTCCGCTAAGAGAATTTCTAAACTAGAAGATAGACAAGAAACTACCCAGAGTTAGCCGGAATGCAGTACAGAGAGACAGAAAGATGGGACACAAGAAAGAGGGCCGAAGAGCAGGTGCTGGGGCTAAGGACAAAAACCAGAGGGAACCGGGCAGAGGCGGTACGTACAGAGATGGCGGCTGGGGAATTTCTAGAACTGAAGCCAGACTATTCTGAGACTCAGAAGGCAAATCGAATTTCAAGCCAGATGAAAAGAAACACATGTTTAGACACATTGTAGTTCAGCTGAGACCATCGAAGGGAGACTTTCAAAACAGGAGAGAAAGGACAGATTACCACCTGGGGGATAAGATGGTCAGCGACTTCCCAGCAAGAAGAGTAGAAAGTGTCAAAAGTATGGAGAGAAAGCACTGACAGCCTCTAACTAATTATTCCTACAGCCAAACTCCCATTACAAAACCAGAGTAAGAGAAAGAACTTCCAGAAAAGTGAAAGCTGAGAGAATGTAGCCCCAAGGAATGCCACCAAAGGAACTTCAAAAAAGGTTTGTTCCAAGAAAGAGAATGATTCCAGAGGGGTTTCCTAAGATAAAAGACAGCCGATGAGCACAGAAACTGCAAACCTGGGTAAATCTAAGCAACCACAAACTGTATGTGAAAATAAAAGTAACAGTAACTTTAGGTGTAAAAATGGGAACGAGCTACAGATGCCGGGAAGTGTGACAGATCAACAGTGGGGCAGATGCTAGCCCCGCTGAGCACTGGCAGTGACCGGAAGAAGGCTGAGCCGTGGTTAACCTCAGGACTCGTCACATTAAGAAACCGTGTTAGGAGGAGCCACTGAAGAATAAATATAACCAGCAGTGCAGGAAAAGAGGGGGAAGAAAACTTGACCGAGGACGCAGAAAACAGACAAATGGAAAATGCTGCATAAGAGGCTGAAAGTAAATCCAGTAATAAAAATAAATGCAACTGATCTAAGCTCACCGGTTAAAAGATATTTCTTTTCTTACTGGATTAAAACCAAAATTGACCGGGATATATTATTTACAAGAGACACAATGGACAAACCCAAAACATAGGACCACAGGTGGGTTAGAAGGAAGGACAAGTTGTATAGAAGGAAAAAAAAAAAGTGACTGTGTCACTAGGTTAACGTTAGATTAGCTCTAAAGCAAACAAGCAAACAGAAAAGTCCCGTTCACCAAGAACTCAGAAGAGCTGTGAATTCATATGCACCGAGCACTAGGAGGCAGAAACGGACAGCGCTTCAAGGAGAATTTTCGTGCTGGAGAGCTCAACAGCTCCGTCCCAGGGACGGAGTAGAGCAGAGCAGAAGATGCAAGGATTCCACGCGTTGCACAGAAGAGACTAACAAGGTTAGCTTCAGGGACACACGTAACTCTGCACAGCCCAAGACGAGCGGCTGGTCCTCGTGGACGGGGCACCCGCATTACCTGTGGAAAACTCACCCAGCTTTATTGCAAGGCAGAACAGACAGCTGGTACGAAGGGGCAGAAGTGCTCACACGGGAGGGCTCAACACTGCAACCATTTCCATCCTCCCGATGAGCGCAGCCCCCAGTTCCAGGGAAAATCCCAACAGGGTTTCTTGTTTTTTAAATAGAACCAATGAGCTGATTCTAAAACCCATGTGGAAGAAGAAAGGTTCATGAGTCGGCAGGTCAGATTTGAAGATTGAAACATGGGGCCTTGCCCCCTCCCCAGATCGGGACTTTTCTAGAAGCCGCGGCCAGCAGAGGTGCGGGCCCGGAGTGCGAGCAGCACGCAGGGCGGCCCCACACGCGAGCCGGCGCTCTGGCTGTCCCCAGCTCACACCGCCGGGCAGGAAAGGTGAGATGGAATGGGTTTCTCACCTCTACTTGCCACATGCTCTTGCAATTTTGGATGGATTCAAGTTCCACACGAAAGAGGAACACCACAACTTTCAGAAAAAAATGTAAGAGAATAATTTTATGACTCCAAGAAAGCAAAGGATTTCCTAGCAAGACACAAGACAGACACAATCAAGAAGGAAAAGATGAGTAAATTCAATTCCATTAGTGAAAAAAAATTCTGTGCGTCAAAAAGACACAGAAATAAAAGGGAAAATACACGCCAGAAATGAGGTTTTGATAATGCATAAAATTGACCCCCTAAAAATAGTGCATTCAACTTAATAAAGGCAAATGTTAATAATTAGACTTATCATGGTGATCATTTCACAACAGCTACAAATACCGAATCGTTATGCCATGCACCTGAGACTGATATAATGTTATATGTTAATTATACCTCCATAAAAAAATAAAATTTAAAAATTAAAAAAAAAGAGAGAATGCTTATGAATTAATAAGAAAACGGCCACCGCCACAGTGGGAAATAGAGGGAAGCTTCGGAGAATCTCCCAGAGGAAGCTCCAATGTCCTGCACACACCTGTCAACCGGCCTGC
This sequence comes from Ursus maritimus, assembly GCF_017311325.1. NCBI lineage: Eukaryota > Metazoa > Chordata > Mammalia > Carnivora > Ursidae > Ursus > Ursus maritimus. The sequence goes on from NW_024426552.1 coordinate 2,386,718, forward strand.
CCCCCAGAGCGGTTGGGGGGTGCGGGCTCAAGCCACGCCTGCGCACAGCTCGGGCATGGGAACAGCACGTCCGTTTGGGGAAACAAAGGTAGGATCCGGGGGGGCAGGATCTCACCTCCTCCATGCAGTCGTCCCACCCCCAAACACACGCCTTAAGCCCCCCCACGGGGCACAGAGCAGTTTGGACGTAAGATTCACAGCCACGTGGCACAGGGCAGCAGGGGACGGATGGACTCCACTACAGTCACAGTCACACAGCGGCGAGGGTGGCCTGCAGCCCCTGTGTGAGTCCCACCACCCACTCGGGATCAGCTACAGGTAGGGGCCCTGCGGTCCGGGCGACGCCGTGTGTCCTGGGACACGATCCTGGAGGGCATGCGAGGCTGCCCGGTGCCAGGCCGACCGGGGAAGCCGTGGGGTCAGGGTTCCCTCCTGGGTGGTGGTGACACCGTCCCTGCCCGGAAGTGTCCAGGACAGCGCGGGGCCAGCGACGTCGCCGCGGAAGTGTCGGCATCACTGCTGTTCAGGGATAAACAGACGCTCAGGAGGAAGGACGGAGAGACGCCGGGGGTGACACACACAGCAGGGCAGACGCGAGAGCCCACGGTGGCTTTGGGGATGGCACCTGGGGTTTGCTGTGCTCTTCTGGACGTCTCTGTGAATGCTCCAAATGCCGGACTACGTGGTCGTGCCGCTGGTGGTGCTTCGTGTCCACTCTTTTCTTCTGAAGGTTCCTCCTGGGGCTTCTTTGCAAAAGCACCCGTGCTGCCCCCACCCTGGCCCAGCCCGCCGGTGTTCAGAGCGACAGAACTGTCCCTGGTGGGGGGACAGCCCAGGTCGAGGCTGCTGTCCGGGGACTTGGGTTTGCCTGCGATGTTCCCTGCCCCGCACTGCGGCGTGGCCCTCCTCAGTCCCCTCGGCAGCTCCCGTGCAGGCCGCCTTCCCTCGGTGCTCCGGTCTCCCAGAGGCTGTGTCGCCCACTCTGCACCCTGCGTGTGGACCCCAGTGTGGGGCACTCGGCAGGACACCGGAGGCAGAGAGGCCTGGGCCTTGTCCCCCAGCTGCTCGCTGCCGGCCGGAGAGAAGCTGCGGAAGGCTCTCGGGCAGCAGGGGCCCGTCCTGACCCTGCACTGAGACGGGGTGACCTCCGCTCCTCTCAAGTGCTCAGCGCTGCACGAGTGTGTCCTGCTTGTGCAGCCAACCTGGGACAGGCAGGGGGCCCAGTGCCCCCCTGGAACAGGGCCCGAGAAGGCTGTGTGCTGAGGGAAGCAGCTGTCTTTCCCAGTTGCTGCCTGGTCATTTTTCAGATAATGTCCCGCTCCCACCTGGACGCTGGACACTCAGATAAGGACTGGCGGTCAGGACGCCGGCCCGCAGTTCCTGCTTTGCTTTTCCCGGTCACGTTTTTTTTTTATTATTTTTTTTATTTTAAAGATTTGATTTATTTATTTGGCAGAGAGAGAGAGCCAGCGAGAGAGGGAACACAGGCAGGGGAAGTAGGAGAGGGAGAAGCAGGCTCCCAGCAGAGGAGCCTGATGTGGGGCTCGATTCCAGGACCCTGGGATCATGCCCTGAGCCCAAGGCAGATGCTTAACGACTGAGCCACCCAGGCGCCGCTCCCGGTCACGTTTTAAGAGGAACGTGGGTGGCTCAGCTGGGTGAGCGTCTGTCTCTTGATTTCAGCTCAGGTCGTGATCTCAGGGTCGTGGGACCAAGTCCCATGTCTGGCTCCCTGCTCAGCGGGGAGTCTGCTCGAGATTCTCCCCCTCTGTTCCTACCCCCCAAATAAGTAAATAAATCTTTAAAAATAAAATAGGAGGGAGTTAAGATGGCCGAGGAGTAGGGGACCCCTTTTTCAGCCGGTCCCCCGAGTCGAGCTGGATAGGTACCAGATGAGCCTAAACAACCACGGAACCAGCCTGAGATGCAGGAAGATGCATCTGGATCTCTACAAATGAACATCCCCAGCGCTGAGTATTGAGGTACCAAGAGGGGAGCTGTAAACCGTGCACAGATATCGGAAGATAAACGGAAGGGGGAGGGAGCCGCCGCGTTCGGGCGCCGGGAAGCGGTAGCCACCTGCACGGGGGAGCTGGCGGACTCGGGGATGGCACCCGCAAAACAGCGGACTGAGACCGTGAACCGGGTGCGCGCGCCACCAGGCATCTCGCGGAACACCGGAATCCCGGTGCGCTCACTGGATCCAGACTGAGACCGGGAACTCCCGGAGCGCGCGCGGGGCGGCTGGCGGCTGGCGGCATTAGAAACACAAAGGACAGAGACGGCCGGCCCTGGAAGTGAGGGCTGGGACGCCGGGTGTGGGGCGCACATCCCGGGACGCTGCAGG
>NW_024426552.1:2389074-2461705 GCF_017311325.1 Ursus maritimus
GGGACGCCGGGTGTGGGGCGCACATCCCGGGACGCTGCAGGGTTGAGCAGCACCAACAGAAACAGAGTTAAAGTGGCCAGAACATTAGTAGAGAACGGGCCGCAATCCCTCTGTTCTGTGACAGAGGCTGAAATTTGGCCGCTGCTGCTCTGACTCTCAGAAGAGGCACAGCAAACCGCCAGGGAAAGCCGCCAGAGAACAAAAGCCTGGAAATACCGGCTCAGGGAGTGCCCATCCCCATCCCCCCTCGCAGGGGACACGGAGACTCTACCCAAACAGGGTTGCCTGAGTATCGGCGCGGCAGGCCCCTCCCCCAGAACACAGAAGGCAGGCTGAAAAATCAAGAAGCCCACAACCCGGGCGCCTGGGTGGCGCAGTCATTGAGCGCCTGCCTTCGGCTTAGGGCGTGATCCCGGCGTTCCGGAAAGGAGTCCCTCATCGGGCTCCTCCGCTGGGAGCCTGCTTCTTCCTCTCCCACTCCCCTGCTTCTGTTCCCTCTCTCGCTGGTTGGCTGCCACATAAATAAATAAATAAAATCTTTAAAGAAGAAGCCCACATCCCTAAGATCCCTATAAAACAAGGGGCACGGCCTGGGACCCAGTCAATAATTTGGGCTCTGGACAACCCCGCAACCTCTCTTCATCAGAATGACAAGAAGGAGAAGCCCCCCCCAGCAAAGAAAAGACAGTGAGTCTGTGGCCTCTGCCACAGAAATAATGGATATGGATGTAACCAAAGTATCAGAAATGGAATTCAGAGTAACGATGGTCAAAATGATGAGTAGAATTGAAAAAACTATTAACAAAAAGGTTACTGAGAATATAGAATCCCTAGGTACAGAAATGAGAGTGAATCTGACAGAAATTAAAAATCCTATGAGCCAAATGCAGGCAAAACTAGAGGCTCTGACGGCCAGGGTCACAGAAGCAGAGGAACGGGTTAGTGAATTGGAGGATGGGTTAATAGAGGAAAAAACGAAAATAGAAGCTGCTCTTAAAAATATCCACGCCCACGAATGTAGGTTATGGGAGATTACTGACTCAATGAAACGATCCAATGTCAGAATCATCGGCATCCCCGAGGGGGTGGAGAAAAACAGAGGTCTAGAAGAGATATTTGAACAAATTGTAGCTGAAAACTTCCCTAATCTAGCGAGGGAAACAAACATTCGTGTCCAAGAGGCAGAGAGGACCCCTCCCAAGCTCAACCACAACAAACCTACGCCACGTCACGTCATAGTGCAATTTGCAGATATTAGATCCAAGGATACAGTATTGAAAGCGGCCAGGGCAAAGAAATTTCTCACGCACCAAGGCAAAGGCATCAGAATTACGTCAGACCTGTTTACACAGACCTGGAATGAGAGAAAGGGTTGGGGGAGCATATTTAAAGCTCTTTCAGAGAAAAACATGCAGCCAAGGATCCTTTATCCAGCAAGGCTGTCATTCAGAATTGATGGAGAAATAAAGACATTTCAGAATCGCCAGTCACTAACCAATTTCGTAACCACGAAACCAGCCCTACAGGAGATATTACGGGGGGTTCTATAAAAGTAAAAAGGCCCCAAGAGTGATACAGAACAGAAAGTCACAGCCAATACAAACAAAGACTTTACTGGCAACATGGCATCATTAAAATCATATCTCTCAGTAATCAGTCTTAATGTAAATGGTTTGAACCATCCCATAAAACGCCACAGGGTTGCAGATTGGATAAAAAGAAATGACCCATCCATTTGCTGTCTACAAGAGACTCATTTCGAACCCAAAGATGCATTCAGACTGAGAGTAAGGGGATGGAGTACCATCTTTCACGCAAATGGACCTCAAAAGAAAGCTGGGGTAGCAATTCTCATATCAGATAAATTGGATTTTAAACTACAGACTATAGTTAGAGATGCAGAAGGGCACTATATTATTCTTAAGGGAAGTATTCAACAAGTGGATATGACAATTATAAATATATATGCCCCCAACAGGGGAGCAGCAAGATACACAAGCCAACTCTTAACCAGAATAAAGAGACATATAAATAAAAATACATTAATAGTAGGGGACCTCAACACTCCACTCTCAGAAATAGACAGAACACCCTGGCAAAAACTAAGCAAAGAATCAAAGGCTTTGAATGCCATACTCGACGAGTTGGACCTCATAGATATATATAGAACACTACACCCCAGAACCAAAGAATACTCATTCTATTCTAATGCCCATGGAACATTCTCAAGAATAGACCATGTTCTGGGACACAAAACAGGTCTCAACCGATACCAAAAGATTGAAATTATCCCCTGCATATTCTCAGACCACAACGCTCTGAAATTGGAACTCAACCACAAGGAAAAATTTGGAAGAAACTCAAACACTTGGAGACTAAGAACCATCCTGCTCAGGAATGACTCGATAAACCAGGAAATCAAAAATCAAATTAAACAATTTATGGAGACCAATGAGAATGAAAATACAACAGTCCAAAACCTATGGGATACTGCAAAGGCAGTCCTAAGGGGGAAATACATAGCCATCCAAGCCTCACTCAAAAGAATAGAAAAATCTAAAATGCAGTTTTTATATTCTCACCTCAAGAAGCTGGAACAGCAACAGAGGGACAGGCCTAATCCACGCACGAGGAAGCAGTTGACCAAAATTAGAGCTGAAATCAATCAAGCAGAAACCAGAAGTACAGTAGAGCAGATCAACAGGACTAGAAGTTGGTTCTTTGAGAGAATCAATAAAATTGAGAGACCACTGGCAAGACTTATCCAAAAGAAAAGAGAAAGGACCCAGATTATTAAAATTATGAATGAAAAAGGAGAGGTCACGACGAACACCATTGAAATTGGAAGGATTATTAGAAATTTTTATCAACAGCTATATGCCAATAAACTAAGCAATCTGGAAGAGATGGAATCCTTCCTGGAAACCTATAAACTACCAAGATTGAAACCGGAAGAAATTGATTCCTTAAACAGGCCAATTAATTATGAAGAAATTGAGTCAGTGATAAACAACCTTCCAAATAACAAAACTCCAGGCCCGGACGGTTTTCCTGGGGAATTCTAACAAACATTCAAAGAAGAAATAATACCTATTCTCCTAAAGCTATTTCAAAAAATAGAAACAGAAGGAAAGCTACCAAACTCATTCTATGAGGCCAATATTACCTTGATCCCCAAACCAGGCAAAGACCCCCTCAAAAAGGAGAATTACAGACCGATCTCCCTAATGAATATGGACGCCAAAATCCTCAACAAGATACTTGCTAATAGAATCCAACAGTACATTAAAAGGTTTATCCATCACGATCAAGTGGGATTCATACCTAGGATGCAACCGTGGTTCAACATTCGCAAATCAATCAGCGTGATACATCATATCAACAAGAAAAGACTCAGGAACCATATGATCCTCTCAATCGATGCCGAAAAAGCATTTGACAAAATACAGCATCCTTTCCTGATTAAAACCCTTCAGAGTGTAGGAATAGAAGGTACATTTCTCAATCTCATAAAAGCCATCTATGAAAAGCCTACTGCAAATATTATTCTCAATGGGGAAAAGCTGGAAGCCTTTCCCTTAAGATCAAGAACTCGACAAGGATGCCCACTCTCGCCACTATTATTCAACATAGTACTAGAAGTCCTTGCAACAGCAATCAGACGACAAAAAGGGATCAAAGGTATTCAAATCGGCAAAGAAGAAGTCAAAATGTTTCTCTTCACAGATGACATGATACTCTATATGGAAAACCCAAAAGAAGCCACTCCCAAACTATTAGAAGTTATAGAGCAATTCAGTAACGTGGCGGGATACAAAATCAATGCTCAGAAATCAGTTGCATTTCTATACATGAATAACGAGACCGAAGAAAGAGAAATTAGGGAATCCATCCCATTTACAATAGCACCAAAAACCATACGTTACCTTGGAATTAACTTAACCAGAGACGTAAAGGACCTATATTCTAGAAACTATAAATCACTCTTGAAAGACATTGAGGAAGACATAAAAAGATGGAAAGATATTCCATGCTCATGCATTGGAAGAATTAACATAGTTAAAATGTCCATGCTACCCAGAGCAATCTACACTTTCAATGCTATCCCGATCAAAATACCAAGGACATTTTTCAAAGAACTGGAACAAACAGTCCTTAAATTTGTATGGAAACAGAAAAGGCCCCGAATCTCCAAGGAACTGTTGAAAAGGAAAAACAAAGCTGGGGGCATCACAATGCCGGATTTCGAGCTGTACTACAAAGCTGTGATCACAAAGACAGCATGGTACTGGCACAAAAACAGACACATAGACCAATGGAACAGAACAGAGAGCCCAGAAATGGACCCTCGGCTCTTTGGGCAACTAATATTTGATAAAGCAGGAAAAAACATCCGGTGGGAAAAAGACAGTCTCTTCAATAAATGGTGCTGGGAAAATTGGACAGCTACATGCAAAAGAATGAAACTTGACCACTATCTCACACCATACACAAAAATAAACTCCAAATGGATGAAAGACCTCGATGTGAGACAGGAATCCATCAAAATTCTAGAGGAGAACATAGGCAGCAACCTCTACGACATCGGCCAAAGCAACCTTTTTCATGACACATCCCCAAAGGCAAGAGAAACAAAAGATAAAATGAATTTATGGGACTTCATCAAGATTAAAAGTTTCTGCACATCCAAGGAAACAGTCAGAAAAACTAAGAGGCAGCCCACGGAATGGGAGAAGATATTTGCAAATGACACTACAGATAAAGGACTGGTATCCAAGATCTACAAAGAACTTCTCAAACTCAATACACGAGAAACAAATAAACAAATCAAAAAATGGGCAGAAGATATGAACAGACACTTTTCCAATGAAGACATACAAATGGCTAACAGACACATGAAAAAATGTTCAAAATCATTAGCCATCAGGGAAATTCAAATCAAAACCACACTGAGATACCACCTTACGCCAGTTAGAATGGCAAAAATAGACAAGGCAAGAAACAACAATTGTTGGAGAGGATGTGGAGAAAGGGGATCCCTCCTACATTGCTGGTGGGGATGCAAGTTGGTACAGCTACTCTGGAAAACAGTGTGGAGGTCCCTTAAAAAGTTAAAAATTGAGCTACCCTATGATCCAGCCATTGCACTACTGGGTGTTTACCCCAAAGATACAGACGTAGTGAAGAGAAGGGCCATATGCACCCCAATGTTCATAGCAGCAATGTCCACAATAGCTAAATCGTGGAAGGAGCCGAGATGCCCTTCAACAGATGACTGGATTAAGAAGTTGTGGTCCATATATACAATGGAATATTACTCAGCTATCAGAAAGAACGAGTTCTCAACATTTGCTCCAACATGGATGGCATTGGAGGAGATAATACTAAGTGAAATAAGTCAAGCAGAGAAAGACAACTATCATATGATTTCTCTCATCTATGGAACATAAGAACTAGGATGATCAGTAGGGGAAGAAAGGGATAAAGAAAGGGGGGGTAATCAGAAGGGGGAATGAAGCATGAGAGACTATGGACTCTGAGAAACAAACTGAGGGCCTCAGAGGGGAGGGGGGTGGAGGAATGGGATAGACCGGTGATGGGTAGTAAGGAGGGCACGTATTGCATGGTGCACTGGGTGTTATACGCAACTAATGAATCATCGAGCCTTACATCGGAAACTGGGGATGTACTGTATGGTGACTAACATAATATAATAAAAAATCATTAAAAATAAAATAAAATGACCACTCAGAGTTGAGTCCGTGAAAAGCTAGCGACCTCCGCCCCGAGCACCTGGTAAGTAAGCGGTGCTTGTACCCTGCTGTCCGCCTGCCCGCTCCTGACCTGGGACCGAGGACAGCCCTTCCCTGGCTCATCAAGCACCTGTCACTCTACTTCCTGCGTGGGGCTCAAACCGCCAGTCGAAGCGGCGGCCCGTGGTCTCAGGTCCGCGAAGCCGCTGAGGGCGGGTGTGCACCCCTGGTTCAGCAGGTCCTAATTCACCAGCTGCAGCCTCACAACTCACCTTGCGATTCTAAATCCTCCGCACTTTGACACGCCCGTCGTCCACCGCCCAGAGCTGTCCCCTCGAGGACCCGGGAGCCACTGTGCCACAAACGCTCGGGCCTCCCGCTCTCCCTCCCGGCCTCCCTGGGAGATCAGGGCCTGACCCCGCGGGCACCTTGCTCCTCGTGCACCACGGCCTCTATCCTGGGGTCCAGGACTTTTTTCTCCTCCGGGGAGGTGCCAGGTAGCAAACCCAGGTGGCCTGGTGACACGGGCCCCCCACCCCGGCACACACACTGCCCTCTTCACCTCTCCTCTGCACACCGGGCCCTGGAGAGTCTCAGGGAGGCAGGGCTCGGGTCACCCGGGGCTCCTCCCCCCTGAGGCCGCTCTCCAGAACCAGTCTGGTCTTTGCCGCCAGCTCTGGTGCTCGCCAGCAGTGGCTGCCTGGCTGCTCCTGGCCTCCTCCATCTGCAGGGTCCCGGCGCCCTGTCCCGCGGGGGGTCTCCTGCTGGGAGGGAGCTGGTAACGCAGCCTGGCTGGGGTGCCTGCTGCATGGCCAACTCCCCCTGCTTCTCTGCGAGCTGGGGGGCGCGGGGCGAGGGCCGGCTAGGCGGGGCAGCCTCAGCAGGCGCCGGGCCCATGGGACCCAGGACCCGGCGGGTGGCTGACACCCGAGCGCCATCTCCCACCCCTCGCTTCCCACACCCCGAGACCTGGGACACCCCGGAGAGAGGCAGCCTCCCGTCTCTGCCGTGCTCTGAGGAGGGGGTGGCGTCCACCCTCAGACTGTTTCCATGGGGGGGGGGGTGCAGGGGGGCGGCCGGTTCTGCTCACCTATGTTCCCTCCGTGAGAGAAGCCCTCTGGAATTCTCCCAGACTGAGACCAAGCCGTGATCTGTTCGCACGGTTGTAACAGAGGAAGAAACCCTCATGCCAAGGCCCTGGAAAAGGTGTTTCCAAAAGTCCAAGCAGGCAGTGCCTGGTGGCTCAAGTCATGGCCTCAGGGTCCGGGGATCGAGCCCCACATTGGGCCTCAGCCAGGAGTCGGCTTGTCTCTCCCTTGTGGTTGGAGTCCTTTACCAGGATGTCATGTGCATTCAGAACAGCCCGTGGGGCCATTATGTCCCAGGAGGCTCTCTGGTCCTGCTCAGGGGTTGAGAGCCTGGCCTGGGGCAGGAGCACCCCAGCTCCGCACTCCCAGGAGTCCTTGCAAGGCTCTGGGCCCTGGCATATGGGCTCTTGTCACTCCGTGATGCCAGGAGAATCCCACCGTCAAGACACCTCCCTGAGGGGACCTTGGATCTTGCAGTGGTGACGCAAACAGGCTGGAGCGCTGTCCTCTCCCCCGACCTAGGCTCGGTTTAAGATCACTTAGCATTTGCTGGTCTCCAAGGACACACCTGCTGGCTGAGAGCACTCTGGGACCTTAGCGAGCCCCTCCTGTGCCCTCTGAGGGCCTCCCCTGCCGGACTCAGAGTGTGGGGAAAGGGGTCAGGGCTGGGACAGCATTGGGGCTTGCCTCTCCTGGATGGAGCAGTCGTCTTCTGGGCACAGACTCACACACCCTTTTCTACAAGACACATCCTTCTGGAAGGCAGCTTGCAGGCCTTGCTGGCCCCCACAGGTGTGATCTTAGGGGCTCGGGCTCCACTCCAAGCAGGGGGGGGATCCCTTCAACCACCGGCCAGATTCTCCCTGGGGCAGAGCTGAAAACACCGTGCCCCTGACCCCCATACGTCACAGCTTCCACACATCCCATGCGTTTCTTCTGCCCACTTTCCCCAGAACGAGCTCCTCGGTGAGACGGTCCCACGGCTGTGACTCCGCCCTGTGGTGGGCGGAGCCGGAGCCTGGATCCAGTGACGTCACCGCTGCCTCCAGGATACCAGGACGGCTCGATTTCTTCCCTGAGTTTTTGGCCTCTGGGGAGCGCTTTTGCCAAGAGGAGCTTTTCTTTCCGGAAATTCCACTGCTGTGTGGGTCACCCGGACAATTCAGCGGTCTCGGGCATTACATGAAACATGAGGAGACATGAAAACAAGGATGATTTTCAGAGCATAAATTTGTGATTTCCTACCATTTCCTAATGGGATTTCTCTTATATGAGCACCCCGTGCATTCCCCTTACAGTTCGGGGTGTGTGTGTACATACACACGTGTGCACCTGCGTGTTCACGTGCATGTGGTGGTGCCTACACGCACACACACGTGCATGAGCGGACACGTGTGTCCATGTGTAAGTGTGCACACACATGCGCGTGTACCTGTTGTCCTGGTAGGTGTGGCGTGTGCGTGCGGGAGTGTGTGCACACGCACGTGTGCACACGCACCCCCCCCACTTCCCACATCAGGTGGCCAGGGGCTGGTGCCTACCTACGGAGTCTCCCCCGCAGAGCCAAAGCAGGGGTGGGGCGTGGCCAGCAGGGCAGGTGGGGCTCCTGACGAAGCATGGCCCACTGCTGGGCACCCCAGATGTGCGTGAAACCCCAGGCGAGGGTGCCTTCCACAGCCGCCCATCTGTGCCGAGGGGTAGTCGTGCTCCAACAGGACCCGGCACACAAGCAGAGCAGAGCTGCATGGGTAGGGGACGAGGGTCCAGTCCAACCCTGCCGTCCCAAACACCGAGGGGTATGGGGCCCTTCTGCCCTCACCCAGATCCCACACCTGTGTGTGTGTGTGTGTGTATGCGTGTATGTGTTGGCACACGTGTGCTCTGAGGACTCATGTTTTTATTTTTTAGAAGTTTGTTTATTATTTGAGAGACAGTGTGTGTGTGAGAGTGTGAGGGGGGGAGGGGCAGAGGGAGAGAATCTCAAGCCGACTCTGCACCCAGCGCAGAGCCCAACGTGGGGCTCGATCTCCCGATCCTGAGATCATGATCTGAGCTGAAACCAAGAGTCGGACACTCAACCAACAGAGCCCCCCAGGCGCCCCTCTGAGGACCAATATTTTTAAAAATGAGTCTAGATGTAGAACTTTTGGGAGAGCCCATCTAAGCGTGGTCTCAGGTGGCCTGAGCGGAGCGTGGACGTGGCCCCGTCCCCACAGCCACAGCCACCTGGGAGCAGAGCGAAAAAGCACATCATGGGGGGGGGGGCTGCTCCCCGAGCACAGGTGACACCACGATTCTTTCAGCTCGATTTATTTTCACAAGACAGACAAATGAGAACCTGGAATAGCTCTTGGTTCCAACAAGAGTTCTTTTCTTTATAAAGAAGAAAAAATTTTCCTTGATTTTCTCCATAGAATGAATTCGTTGTTACAAAAAATAATTTCTGATATATACACGCTTACTTTGGAAAACCTTTTGTTCTTGATGGCTTTTAAGACCACGTTTAGGCAGAGGTCATGGAGCACTTGGAGCACAGCTGATGCTCCCCTTGCCCTTGCCAGGTGGTCACTCTCCTTTCCGGGTTCCCCTTCCGGAAGCATCTTACACGCGATGGAGAAGCGTGGGAAGCGCAGCCAGCAGCGCGGCGGGGAGAGCGGCCCCCGCGGGGCGGCCCGTGCGGTGGGCGCCCGGACACCGGACATCCCACTTCCCAGGCGCGCCGGAGACAAGGTTCCTCCATCCCTGCAACAGCAGCAATGTGCACAAACACGCCTGGCGCCCGCAGCACCACACCTGCAAAGCACGACTGCTCACGCACGCACGCACACGCACACGCACACCCAGAGCGATCCCCGCAGAGCCCGGCAGACAGCCGGACGCCTGGGACGCAGGCTTGCAGAACCTCGGTAGCTCGCCCGCCCCACCCCGCCCCCACAGGCTCCCATAGGCCAAAAACACCGCGGTCCTCAACGCCATAAAGCTTGTGAGTAGCAAAACTTGTAAAAATGAAGTGTACAAAAGGAAACACCCGTATAATACATTCGCGCCCTGTATGGAATTCATTCTCTCGAAACTGGCCAACAGTCAGGCAGGACCGGTCATCAGCGATAGAAAAAGAACCCCGACGCCCGTCACGCCACCGAGTCAGGGGTTTGCGCGGTTTTCCAAAGAGAGAGGTGCTCGTTCACAGTTACGGTCCTTGCGGACGGTCTTTCTGGTGAAGAAGCCAGTGACCTTCCCGGCATTTAGACGAGTCACGTTTGATTGTCACAACGTACAAATCTTCCAAGCCTGAGACAAGGGTACAAGCAGGTCAGACGCGTGTCTTCATTGCATCAAGCAGCTCAGGGCTAGTGCATTTCAGGGCCTCATTCACAGTTCGACGTCCATCCCATCGCTTTTGCAACAGAAAGTTAAGAAACTGAAAAGTTTATGAGAAAAGAAAACTCCAGATGGACTTGTCATTACAGAGCTTAAAAATTTTAAGCAATTCAATTGTCTTTGAAAAAAATACTTGCTGCTGACGGGGCGGAGCCATAGCCTCGGTCTCCTCGAAGTGCTCTTGTCCTTTATGTCAGCGAGCAGCTTATGAGAATGCCACCAATTTCCCGGAATGCTTGTGGTAAAACTGAGTTCACGTGTGTCTACCCCTCAGCCAAGCAGAACGCAGTGTGACATCTTCTACCCCAACCCGTCCCTGCGCTGGTGTGTCCCGGCCCTGACAGGAGAGGATGTGGAACCCAAGCATCCGCCCTGGCGGCCCCACGGCCCGGGTGCTCACAGAGGCTCGCTTTCCTGCAGGAGCTCACTCACTAGAGAAAGGGGCCAGCACCTGGGCTAGGGACGTGCTGTGTCCAGAGAGGAAGCAGGCGGGCACGCCAGGCCCACCGTTGTCACCCTAAGCCTGGTTACGGCGCGGAAGGGTTAGAAGCCACATGACACCACGGGACACCGAGCGTTGCGTGCTGGGGAAAGCATGCAGGTATCAGTGAGAACTGGGAAGCATGAGCTCACACAAAGGTTGAATAGTCCGGCTGAAAATCAGCGGGCTGGAAAGACGGAGTGGATTGTCCTGCAAGTGTCTCAGCAGAGACAAAGCAACGTGCAGAGAGTGACGGACTCTTCACCGCAAATCCGGCCCCCCGCGGTAGCCGCGTGGGCTCGGCAGCCTGCGGACAGCGCTCCAACGGCATGCTCCACTTTCATGCTCAGTAACCACGTGAGTGGAAGGAAAGGTTCTCATGCCGTGGGGTGCAGAGGGGGAGTCGGAGGGACAGACGAGTGGAGATTCCAGATGGGTCGGTGACCATCCGTGTGTGGTTTACAACAAAGTGCTGTCTCACGTTGTTATTTTGTGGTTTGTACGTTCAGAACTCACCTCCTCAGCTAGGCTCTGTGCTCCCTGAGGACAGGGACTGTAGGGGCTCCTCAGGGAGGGCCATGCTGCCACCAAGCACCGGATGGCCAGGGTCGCTTCTTCCCTTGGATTCATCGCAAACGAGGACATGCTTGCTTTCTGACCAGCTAAGCCCTTCCCCAGCGCCTCCTCGCCCGCACGCAGTGGGGACGGTCACTTACGCTGCTATCACAGAGTCCCCAGGTGCTGGTAGCTGCCACAGGCACCTTAGAAGCCTCTGGAACTCCCCAGAGGAGGGTAAACAGGCCGTGGTCCTCTCTTCGGCTGGACACGTGGGTAGTGACCACGACCCGAATGCACTCACAGGGCAGGGCCAAGGTGCATGCGTGGAAGATGCCTGAGAGCCGGGTGTGGGTCTGCACTGAGACAAGCCACCAGGCCCCCAGGCTCCGAGCTCAGCCTGTGGGGTGCCCACGGGGGATGCCTGGGGCCCAGGGCCTGATGCATCCCAACCGCGGCCAGCCCGCATGGTCCAAGCACTCAGGCTTCTTCGGACATGATGTCAGCAACAGAGCAAGCTCAGTTGTGGGGGGTAAAGAGAAAAGGAAAGGACTAGTCTGATTTATTTTAAAAATTAAAGGAGTTCCCCTCTCCCTTCTCTTTCTGAAGTGGCTCCCCCTCTAAAAACAAACAAAAACCCCGAACATTCGTGGTGTAGGTTTTATTGCTCTCAAGGTCTTGGCATCAAGTGCACAAGCTCGTCTGTTAGCTCAGAAGGGAATCGCTGAGATTGAAAACCTGGCTGGCCTCGGTCTCTGTGCGAACGGGAGTCTGTGCGGCTCGCTCAGCGACTCCGGGCGGACTCGCCCCGCGCACAGGGGCTCCGAGGGGAGAGAACGTCTCCGGGCAACGAGAGCTAGGAGTTAGCAGGTGCAAGATCGACATCCGCGTCCTGTAGGTGGTGCGTCTGCGCGGCGGTGCCCTGCCGCTGCTCCACGACACCCCGGGTGCGAGTGAGCTCGTCCGTCACACACGCGGGCCGAGTAGCAGCCCCTCCCCGCAGTGCGGGGCGTGAGCCGGGAGGGGGGCCGTCCTGCCTTCGCCCGCAGCCTCGCAGGAGCTCTGCTCCGTCCGCCCTCCACCCCGCGACCACACAGAACCAGCCGTGTCTCCTAAGAGCAGGTGCGGGCTCGAGAAATGCTCCCCAAGTACAGGCTGAGGGCTGATGCATGGTCACTTGTCCAATCTAGTTTCTATTGCTCCCAGGCCTCTTTCCTCCCCCTCCTCTCCTAGAAAATTCAACCTGCCCCTCTTTGGAATGCTGCCTACAGGGCACCAGCGCGAACACCCGCTAGCCGTGCTTCCCTTGCTAAGCAGCGCGAGGGGACTGTGACTGGAAAACAGCAGGCCTAGATTAGGAGGGAAGCCCGCACAGGTGGGCCGTGCAGCAGGACGCTGGAGCTGAGCCCGGGAGCTGGCTGTGGGGGGCCCCCATGCCCCTCCCTTCGCCAGCCCAGCAGCCCCAGCCCCACACCCCCATCTGTAGAACGCACAGCCGTCCTGGGTCCGCGGGTCCAAGGCAGGTCACCGGGGACACCCCGTGGCAGGGGGAGCTGAGGGGGAGCCGTGCCCCTGGGCACCTGGGGTGACGCCTGCCACACAGGGGCAGGCCACCCCTGGGGCCCCGGGGCCTGCTTGGGAGAGGGATGGTGGCGGGGTCCGGGGAGGCTCACTGCCTCTACTTCTCAGGGAGCGGAGAGCCAGCAACTGACCAACTGTAAAAATAAAACCTCTAGCAGCCAACGGGCTCCAGGTGAACAGTCTCCCACCACCTCCAGAAGAGAGGTTTGGTGCTGACATCGTTTTAAACGAGCGTCCAAGAGCCCTGTGGGCTGCAGGCCAGCCCTCTCGGGGCACCGGGGGCAGGGGTGCAGCCCCGTGCAGGCCGGGAGGAGAAAGAGGGACGGGGGCTCCAGGAACCGGGGCAAGGGGCCCCTTCACTATAAAAACAGATGAAAGGTCCTAACACACGGGGTTAGGGAGGAAACGGGCAAGCGGTGGTCCGACAGTGAAAGGGGGCTACCCGCCCGTCCGACACTCGGCGTGTGCCCATCACCCCGAGAACGCTCTGCGCACCCACCCCACCGGCCAGAAGCAAAGGGGCGGGGCGGGGCTGGGCAGGACGGGCAGGCGCTTTGGGGGCCTGGGACCTGCATGTCCTTCTTCCCAGGGGGGCAGGGGAAGGTTCGCTGGGGGGAGGGAAGGAGGTGAAGGGCCAGGGTGAGCTCCCGAAATAACCGATAAAAAACAAAAACAGGATCTAAGTTTAAGAAGAGGAAGCGTCCGAAGGCTCCCTCTGGCGGACAGAATTCTCTCGCGATGACACAGGGGTGGGACCCGTGACCCCAGGAGTGGCTGCCCCCGCCCGGCTCCGTGGTGGACTCTCGCCCCCTGTGCAGGGATGCGGCCAGAGTCATCGTCTGCGGGCCTCCGATGGCTTCTCTCTTGGCTCAAGGTTTCCTGGTCAGTATTAGTCACCAGTTAATAAGAAAAATAGTTTCTAAGGGTCTTTTTTTCCGATCTGTGTGTTGCTCTGTTTTTAATGGAGTTAATTGGATGCCCCCGTCAGACTATGTATGTGCAATCACAGCCAGTAATTATTCCTTTTTCTTAAATTCTTGGTTTCCGTAGCTAGAGCCTTTTTCTATTTCAGTTACTCCTATTAGTCGGCGGACTCCAAAGGAAGCTTTAAAATAGGAAAAAGGCAAGGTTAGACTAGTCGCTTGGCCATCCGATTGGAAAAACTGATATTGGGGGGTCCCGACCTTTTGCTACTGACCTCCCTTGGGGACAGCAGGCCAGCTCTCTCCCCGGTCCCTCCCCCCTCCCACCACAGAGGCCACCTGTCTGGGGGGCTCAGGGGGCGCGAGCAGGAGGTGGGCGTGGGCCTGGTGGGGCTGCCGTGCTCTGTGAGGTGCCCGGGACAGACTGGGTGCCCGTCCATCTGCTAAGGTTCTGGGGGAGTCTGGAGAGCCCAGGGCTGTGTGCAGGGCTATGAGGCATGACCGTGTCCTCGGAGACCTCAGACCATCGTGCAGACAGAGGAGCCCGCCCAGCTGCAGCACACGATGCCTCAAGAGCAGGTGGCTGGCCACTTTGTAGAGAGATGGCCCGGGGACGTGACTGTGGTCTGCACGGCCCTGCGGCTTACTGGACAGAGGCCGGAAAGACTCCAGGTGGACCCCGCTCCCTACAGGCCAGCCTCCTCGCCGGCTCCCAGGCTGGCGCACAGAAGACCCCACCTCGAGCCGTGTTCTTCACGTTCGTTACCTGCCCCGACAAACCCCAGGAACGTCAGGATCAGGAGAGGCGAGCCACTTGCAAAGACGCCCAAGACACAACTGAAGAGAGGGGACAGGAGGACCGTGGCCCAGGAGAGGAAATTCAGGAGCGTCCACGGCCGTCGGGGGGGTTTGAACTGCTGCCCTGGGAACTCGCCCTTCTGGTTGTACATCTCCTGCAAGGCGTCCTGCAAGAGTCAGGGAGAGCGCGCCGCGTGAGGTGTTCTACCACCGACGAGGACTCTGCCCATCCACGGTCCCATAAATAAAGCAACTACTGTGTGCGTGGTGGGGGGGGGCACGGCAGGACC
Source organism: Ursus maritimus (assembly GCF_017311325.1). NCBI lineage: Eukaryota > Metazoa > Chordata > Mammalia > Carnivora > Ursidae > Ursus > Ursus maritimus. The sequence continues at coordinate 2,403,925 of NW_024426552.1, forward strand.
CTCGTGGAGTCCCGCGGCTGCTTGCGTTGGCGGAAGCTCAAAGAGAGCTGGGCGCCCGTGCCTGGCGTGTTGGTGGGGCCCTTGGTCGCCTCCCGCTACCTCCTGTGGTGGGCTGGCGGGCAGCGGCCTTGACCGCTGGGGGCCCGGCGGCCCGGGCACCAGTCCTGCCATCGTCTGCACCTGCTACGTCACCCACGAAAGTGACCTCAGCTCTCCTTCCTCTGTCTCCTGGAGGCTAAGGAGCAGGTGAGAGCAGGGAGACGAGGGGCCAGAGCATTCCATTCTTCAACGCGGAGCTCACTGGTGGAAAAGGTGCACCCCGCCCCCCGACCCCAGCCCACCTCTCTGCGGCCTCGACAGCCGTGCCTGGGGCCGGGCCTCCTCCTGTCACCGCCCCCCTTCCTGCACCACCTCGCTTCCCGGGGGCCTCCCCATGTGCTGGTGGCTCAGCCCCAGGCCTACACCCAGGACTGGCGGTGGGCTCCAGCTCACAGGTGTTGGGGAGGGTCGAGGAGGGGGCTCAGCTTGCCCACTGTTGAGGACGGACCCGCCACAGCGCACACGGGGGCCATGGCTTCCTCAGGCGGCAGCTCCGTGCCCTCCTGACCTGGGACCCAGGTGGGGAAGCGTAGCTGGTACGCACGCACGTGTGTGGCATGTGTGGTGGCCACACACGTGGGGGGGAGCGGCACACGGGGGCATTCAGACTCGTTCACACTCAGTCTGTCTCACTGAGAGGAGATGCTGGGCCCGGCCCGCGGAGGTGATCTCACGGAGCTGGGTCTCAGAGCCCCTGTCCTCTCCTTCTCCCGACTCCTCACCTGACCCGCCTCCTCCTTCCCCTCGCAAGCCCCTGCTGGACCTGCAGGGAGGATCTCCACCGCCAACACCTCCAGAACCCCAACTGCATCCACCCGGCGTCCCCTCCCTGAAGCCTGCAGGCATTCGGCCGCCGTGGCCCAGACACGAGCGGCCAGGAAGGGAAGAGCACTGGGCTCAGGACCCTGTCCCATCGTCCTCACCGCCCCGCTGCCTGCCGTTCCGATCGTGCGGCAGGGGTGAGGGCAAGAGGCCGGGAGGCCCGGGACAGCCCGCTCCACACCCGCCGGTCAGCTCCCACGTCTGCCGAATGGGGAAACCGTGTGGCGCAACCTTGTGGTCCGGTTCTGGGTCCCTCTGCTGCTGACCGGCAAATACCGAAGGCGTGAGCTGTCAATGCCTCTCGGAAGCTGTTGCATCAGGATTCGGGCCGGGTCACTGCAGGGTCTGCCTCCGGCCCGGCAGGGGGCCATCCAGGCCCACTCTACTCACAAGCTGGGGACAAAAGAGGCAGTTCACGCTCAGCTGCGGGGCGCACCCTGGGCGGTCTCTTTGAAGCCCAACTCAGGAAAAGTTCGCCAAGTGCAGAGAGGCCAGGCCCCCAGGTCACGGCGTCAGTGTGTGTCTCCGAGATACGCTCTGCTGAGAGTGGGGCACGACCTAACCGTTCACAGCCGGGAGGATGCGGGACGACCACAGCTGTCCCCCTGCGGTGCAGGAGTGAGGCAGGGGCGCCTGGCTGGCTCAGCTGGTACAGCGTGCAGTCCGGTCGTGAGTGCCAGCCCCGTGCTGGGGGCAGGGTTTACTTAAACTAAAAACAGGGGTGCCTGGGCGGCTCAGTCAGTTAATGTCCAACGGTTGGTTTCGGCTCAGGTCATGCTCTTGGGGTCGTGGGATCCAGCCCCACGTCGGGCTCCGTGCGGGGTGTGGAGCCTGCTTGAGATTCTTTCTCTCCCTCTGCCCCTCCCTCCCCCTCTCTAAAAAAAAAGCAATAAAAAAAAGACCTTTTAAAAAAAAATAAAAGGAGTGAATTAAATCTATTTATGTCAATGTTGACAATATAAACACAACAGTGACTGACAGAGATAAAAACAGACCACCACGTTCTTGAAGTAAATTGAATTGGTAAGTGACACAAAAACAACTGAAAATGTCACTACACATCTCGCTCGTACAGAGAAGCGTGGCAAACGGAAAACAGCCCAAAAAGTCGGATAAGTCAAAGCTCGCCACTTGCTGCCTCTGATGGTAGGGACAGAGATGAGGTCCCTACTCCGTCACGTCCAGAGGCCTCTGCGTCCTGGCTGGGCCCTCTGTTCCCCCGCCCCCGACACCGTCCACACCTGCACTGAACAGGCACGTGCGTGTGAACACGGCCCGCGCACGACCCGCGCGCCACGCCACCTCCTGCACAGAGTGCCGTGGGTGCCACGCACACGCTGCAGTCGGTGTGTTTGTGCGTTGTGTCCCCAGGGTCTGGTTCTGCTGATGACACGTCCTCCGTTCAGCGTGACCGAATCATCGCAGATGAACACGCACGACGCCCTATTTCCCCACAAGGTGCCATTATTGCTGCTCTTCGTTGAACGATACGCTGCTCGCAGGTGTACGAGTTTCAAACTCTCGCACGTTGCCCTGGATTCCGAGACGGATTCTGCTCTGCAGCCCAGTGTGTCCCAGCCCCGTCTGCCGCTGCATCTACACGGACGCGCACACTGCGTTTCTTCTTCGTATAGGCTTTAGTTTTCTTCTGGAGAGGTTATACTCTTGGAAATCACACATTTTACTTATGTTTTCAAACGTATGAGCATAACGCTAGTGGTACTACTCTCACACTAGTCTCCTCTGCTCCCTGCTTGGCTTGCCTTTTCGTTCGTATCAATGCTATCACTCTTCTAATGGGTCAGTCGTGCCCACGGTTTGCTATTTTATTAGTATTTTTAAAGGAAAAGCATCCGGTACAGCTGACTCACTCTTTTGTAGCTTTGCTTTCTGTTAAAATGATGTATGCTATTTTAATTATTTTCTTTGTTCTATGCTCTCTGGGCTTACTCTATTTTTAATGTGTGTGTGCATGTATAACATATGTGTATGTCAGTGTGTGTGTGTGATTAAGAGGCTAACACGTGTGTAAGACATTTAGAAGAGATACTGACACAGTAAGATGCGTCTAATGTCAACTTCATAGTCATTCCCTTGCAGCAAGCACGTCTTTTCTCTCCGGTTATCCTAAGATCGTCTCATTGTCTTTCGTGTTCTGCAATTTCATTGACAACTGGGGTGGGGGGTGATTTTTCTTTATTTACCGTTTCAGACTTGTGTTTCTCGAACCCGATGAATTCCAGAAGCTTTACAGGTGTCATCTCTGACATCTGCTCTTCCCCACGCCTGTCTCGCTCTGCACCTGCCAGGAGTTACACATTGGACTCTCGGTCTAGCCTCTGGTCCTCTTAGCTTCCTTTATGTCTGCACTTGCTCTGTGCTACGTTGAGGAATTTCTTCTCGACCTTCGAGTTTACTAACTCTCTCTTCAGCTGTGTCAATCTGCCATTTAGTCTATTAAACGAGATTTTACTGTCAATGACTAGGTTTTTGGTGCCTGTAAATTCTACTTGGTTTTTCTCAAACCTGTCTTTTCAGTAGGTATTGCTCTTCTGTTTTCAGTTCCTTCTTTGTGCTCAATCACTTCAAACACCCTGATTTCAGTCTCTGTGGACCTGCCGGCTAACGGTTTTGGAGAGCTCACCTCTTCTGTTCTGAGGCTGTGACCCCTGCGCATGGGGCCTGGGTACATGCTCGTCTCCAGCAGAGTCTCACCTGCAGGAACCTTGAGCAGCTGGGGTTTGGGACGTGTCCTCTCAGTCCTGCACGTGTTCCCCCAGGAGCTCGGCAGTGACTCGCCTGGAACCACTTGTGCTGATATTTTGGCTTTGTTCTCCCTGAATTATGTTGCCAGTATGAATTCAAGCCCCAGAGCCCTCTGAGGGCTGACCTGTGATTATGAGTCCCCAGGGAGACCTTGTTGCGACAAGAGGAGAAAGGTGAGCGTCAAGGTCATTTCTCTTGCTGGTAGGTAGGTTTCTTTCAGTTCACCATGCGAGGGCAGAACTCTCAGAGAGCTCCTGCCTGGAATGAGGTCAAACCCTTATCTACTGTTGCTGGGGAGGCATTAAAACTCAAGACTCCAGGGTAAGGGGACCAGCAGAGGCCACTGGAGGAGTGAGGCGTTCCCGGGTCGCAGGCTCACCACCTGCTCTTCAGCTCCACCTTCTTTGCTGGCCCTTAGAGATTTCCCTTATTTTCTTAAAAGCTCACCAGTGCCTTTAAATGGCTATTTGCTGTATGTGGAAAGGACCTTGTCATTCTCTAAGCCCCCCCAACGCTGAAGATGAGAACACTGTGTCCTGTGTGTTCGTGCGTATAAAGCAAGACGGTGGCACGTTTCGGGGCAGCGTGCTGTGGGGGAACGGAGAAGGGACAGGTGTGCTTGGCATGACGGTCTCTCCGTGTCCCCTGGATTGTGTCTCTTACATAAATCACACACACACAGTGTGTGTAGCCTGTAGGCCTATCAGCTGTTTACGTGAAGAGATGAAACAAACATGATAAAAGGGTACCAGCCACGCTTACGTAAGCACCGTGTCACCCTTTATACCTTCCTCTAGTGTCTTGATTTCCCACAAGAAAAATGGAAGACACTGGAAAGAAGGTACAAAGTGTTTCAGAGCCGCATGGTCCTCCCGTCTCCACAAGTGTGCGCGCGCCCCCGCCTGCCCTGAGCCGCCCCTCCGAAACCTTTCACGAGAGCCCCCGGGGAAGGGGAAGGCCGCGTGCCTTTACCTTCTCCTGGTACAGTTTATGAAGCCACTGAGCCGCTTCCTTCTCATCCAGTGGGATCTCTTCCAGAGGAAATCTCCTGTTTGGTTAAGAAGAGTGAGAGCAAAGTGGCTTACCCGTGGGATGGCATCGGACAGAAAAGGGGGAGGTCGCTGCACGGTGGGGTGACTGGCTGGCCCCACCTTTCTGCTCCTGCCTCACTCTCGAGTTCTAAAACCACACACACATCAATGGCATTCACCCGGAGCACAGAGGAGCCAGCGCCTGGTGCCCTGGGGGCTGCGGGGGGCACGGAGGGTGGGAAGCTGTGTTCCTCTCCGAGGCACAGCCAATTCTTCCCATGGTGGGTGCTCCTCAGCAGTTTAATGGAACAGACCGTGCCCCCCGTCCCACTGAGGACGCTGAGCACTGGTCAGCTCCCGCAGGAGTTTCAGTCTTTCCTGAAAGTTCATTCTTCGGAAGCACTCAAACCTGGGAGTGTCTTCCATGAGGCAAAGAGGATTATGTATTTCACAAATGAAATCTACTTGCTCCAATATGAAAAGCAATGGAGATTCAGAACTTTAATCGTAACTCACAACAGCTCACTTCGGCAAAGAGACGAGTTTATCTGTAATCCTCATCACCAGCGGATTGCCAGCCCAGGAGCTACGTGTCCTCCCGGGAAGACAAGCAGGGCAGGAAGGGCTTTCCGCGGCAGCCGCAGTACCCGAGGCCGCCAGCAGGGGGCGCCCGGGACACCGTATTTGAAATGAAAAAGGACACGTGCCGTCAGACCCGGGAGCGAGGCTGGTGCCACGTTCACGCAGCCTCTGGGAACCTGCTGTGCGCTCACGGGGAGTGGAGGAGACGTAGGGCCCCTCGGAAGCAAAAATGCTCTAACTCTGTGGACCCCTAACGGTCTTGGGCACCGGTGTGCCACAGGTTAGAGGACGTGCAGAAGGCGTTGTCTGCTGAGGGACGACTGCCTGAAGGCTCGCAACCCACCTGCCCACCCTGCCCTGGTTCTGTATCTCCGCCCCGCCACATCTCCGCACCGCCGCACCTGCCCCCCGCAGTATCTACACCCCGCCGCACCTGCCCCCCGCAGTATCTACCCCCGCTGCACCTGCGCCCTGCCGTATCTACGCCCCGCTGCACCTGCGCCCCGTAGTATCTACACCCCGCCGCACCCGCGCCCCGCAGTATCTACGCCCCGCTGCACCTGCGCCCCGTAGTATTTACATCCCGCTGCACCCGCGTCCCGCAGTATCTACGCCCCGCCGCACCCCCACCCCGCCGCACCTCTGCCCCGTAGTAGAGAACCACACCCAGGTTCTGCTGTAGGTCTGCTACATGCAGCATGAAATGTACAGAATAAGAAGTTAAAAGGATAAAAAAGGAATAAAACTATGAGCATCTATCTCCCAGAATACATTCAAGCCCCTTCAAGGACGCCGGCCCCCAGTGCCCGAGTGAGCGCGGGGAGCCTCAGGCCCCCATCACCGAATGCCCCGGGCCTTGCCCCACTGCGACTTCACCAGCAGGGGAGCAGGAAAAGGACTCAGAAGAGAAAATCTCCATTGGCCCGTGAGAGCTTTGGCTTGTTTGATTATAAGCATGTTTTGGACTCACTGGAAGACTGCTTTGCTTCAACACCCAATTGGTTAGTATTACAAACCAGTACACTGAAGCTTTTAGAAGTTCTAAGAACATATCTGTTAAAATAAGATCAGGTATAGTTCCATGCTTTTTGCAACAAAGGGAAAATGAACAGAGTAAGGCACAGGTCTTCTCCTGCAGGAGGTGACTGTCCACTCCAAGGGCAGCACAACCCGGTGGGGTGGCCGTGAGCACCGGCTTGGAGCCGGACCAGGAGGCTCGGCCAGCTCTGCCACCCGCCAGCTTGGACCTGGGGCAGCTGAGACTGTGTGAACCACAGCCCACCCCTGACCATCCAGGGACCAGCGAGGGCGAGGACCGGCACTGAGCCCACCGCTGCTGTCACGGCCGGGGACCACAGTATGTGTTCTGGTCGGAGCCACAGCCAGGGCCCCTGGTGAGCCAGCCAGTCCCCGCTGGTTCGAGAGATCTAAGGGCAAGGATCCGGGGCTCTCTCCCTGTCCCAGGGTGGAGTGAGAGAACCTATACGTCCTCTGAGCCAACCCACTGCAAATTTCAGGAAGAGAAAGCCCCCTGGCTTATTCTTTACCTTCTGCCTATGGGAATCCTCGCCACTGTCCAAGCTGAAGCTCAGCCCCTTTTAAAAAGCCTCTGTGCTCCCTCCGGCAGGAGAGGTTGCGCCTCTTGGGAGCATCCAGAACATTCTGCCTTCACCCACACCCACTCCTTCACCTTGCAGGAGAGCTGGTGCTTCTCGGGTCTGTCCCCACATCTGCAGTGCCAGGCACTGGGGACGCCGGGAGGGGGGGCTCACCTCACACACATGTCCGCCTCGTACTTCTTCCCGTAGAGGATTCCCAGCAAAGACGGGTTCTTGTTTCCACGGAAATTCAGCGTGACGTCATAGACGGCTGCAACTGCAGGGAGAGGCCGGGGTGAGACCTGGGCTGGCACCTGCGTCCACACCCGCGCTCGTACCCTCATCCGGTTCAGCCCCAGACCCGCAACTGTTCTCACACCCCGCTCAACCCCACACCCAGCTCTGCCCCGCATAGGCTCCCGGCTCTGTCCTGCACAGGGACCCGGCTTGGCCCTGCGCCCCGCTCGGCCCCACACAGGCGCCCTGATTGGCCCTGCACAGGGGCCCGCCTTGGTCCCGCAGGCTCATCTCCGCACACGGGGGGAGGGACCCACGTTACTGCATTTCCTGCCCGTTTGCGCTCAGACTGCTTGTCTGGATGCTTCCTACTCGTACTCCCTGTTCCTTGTCCCTCTTTGATCTTGCCTCCTTTGGGATTCGTTAGATAGATGTATTTTTTCCTTGATAAGGTTTTCGGTTACATAACTTTTTCATTACTGATTTACTCATCATTTATTCCATTGGCCAGCCTTTCATCAGCTCAGAAGCGCTAGGACCGGCTTCCACACGGGGACTCCACTTACTGGCTCTCCCTTCTGGCCCCCGCCGTCCCGTATTTCGCATGTCATCCACTTAGGTAGCTTTGGACACATCATGCCCGCGTCTTGCTGCCCGCAGAGCGCAGAGAGCGCGGCATTCTCCGGCTCGGCGGTGGCCTCTTACCTGTCCCTCGGAGGCACTGGACCGCCGTGGTGAAGCCCTTGGTCCGAGGCAGCAGGTGGTGCTTGAGGACGGGCAGCCCCTTGGAGACGGCCACCTCCATGCTGACACGGTGCTTCTTCTCCGTGAAGCGCGTGCCCTCACAGTACAGGAGGAACTAGGACCCGAGAGGGGACAGGGGTTACCCCAGGCGATGGGCTCCCCTGTGCCCACTCCCAGAGCGTGTGATTTCTAGCAACGACAGAACACTCCAGGGACAAGTGTGGTGTCATTGACGGTGTTATTTTGTTTAGGGCTGCCACCCATGCTCCGACCACACGAAGCCCTCCGAGAGCAGCGGACAGCACGGCACTGACTCTCAAAGACTGCAAAGACAGCTCCCCGTCAAGAACTGAAACAGGAAGCTGTCCCCGGCAGCTGCCCCCTGACGGGCGAGCGCAGAATAGGAAGTCTTTCAGGCACTTGCCTCAACGTGAGCGTTAGAAACGAGATGAAGAACTACCCCGAGCTCGAAAGAGCAGAGGGAGAAGCAGTGCTCCAGCTGACCCACGGCCATTACTTCCCATGGCTGGCCCCTCGGACTCATGGAAGTGGATGGAAGGATAGAAGGAAGCCCCAGCCCAGGGCCTGAGGGGTGGATGCTCTCAAGAGCAGGCTACATCTTCTTTGAAGCACAAATTGACGCCAGAACCATAGGGTCCCTGGGGTCTGCTCTGCAGCCCTGCTCCCCGGAAGCTGCTCCCTGCAGAGAAGCCCCCCCCCCGGGGAGGGCCGGCAGGTACCCGCAGGGGCCAGAGCTGCTCTCAGGGCGGCTCCATCGTACAAATGAGCAGGGATGCAGGAAGGGGGCTCGCTCCCTCTCCAGGCCCCCTCAGCAGGGCTCCGGGTCTGCACAGGGGCAGGCAGAAGCAGGTGGCCCGGGAAGGGCCCCCCAGCCTGTAAGGTTCAGAGGGTGGGGCCCCTGGCTCCACTGTGAAATTGTTCCCTGGTGCAGGATTCTTGTCGGCTACAGCGAATCACGTAGGTTGTGGGGGGTCAGGAGGCCTAAAGTCAGCCGGACTGAAGCCGCGGGGCACTCACCCACATGTACTCGGGGTAGTCGGACAAGCGCTTCAGCCCCTCGATGACAGTGTCCCGGTCCTCCTCCCATTTCCGCTTGCAGAACACGATCTCCAGGAAGTACCACGTCCAGCCGATGAGGGGCACATAAAGCAGCTCCCTCTTTGCGAGGACTTTGGAACTCTGGAGGGAGGGGGCAGTCGGTGAGGACCAAGACCCTTGCAGGCGCCCCTGGGACTGGCTTGGTGTTTGGTGACTTTGCTGTCAACGAGGAGGCCCTGCTCTGACCGTGGCCGCTGGTTTCCACATGACCCCAAGGGTGCAGGCCTGCTGTCCTACAGACAAGGAAACTGAGGCACAGGCCTGGCGGAGGGAGGGCTGCCCTCTCTGGCCGCCAGGCCCAGGGCTGCCTGAGGGTGACCTGGGATGGCCAAGTACAGCTGCTTTTACTGCAGTGCACTGCTTGGCCTGCCTCAGGGGGCCCTTGACATTTCCCGGAGGCAGCTCAGTTGGCCAAGGGAGCTCTGTGGGGACTCTGGGTAAGTAAGGGTTCATGGGAGGTCATGCAATAAACCTGAGCTCAAGCCAAGCCCTGGGGAGCTGAGGGCTGACCTGACCTCAGACTCGGCTCAGAGGGCCCAGGGGTTACACCAGCAGGGAAGGAAAACCCAGACCCCAGCACCTCCCCGGGACCCCGTGTGGCTCACCCCCAGCACGCCAAACCGCTCACACATGGTCCACCCACAGAGGAAATCAATTTCAAAGTTATGGTTGAGGATGATGACCACGTGCTCCTTGCCGAAACGGTCCACCGTGGCCTGGTCGGTGAACAGTGTGCACTCCGTACAGGACCACCACTCCAGCAGCATAACCAGCTCTGCGGACACAGGGGAGTGGCGTCAGCAGGTGCAGGAGGCTGGGCTCAGATCCGGGCCCCCACTGGGGGAGGCACAGGCCAAGTCCGTGCTCAGGAGACTTTTACAGAATGTTCGTCCACGGTCGGACTTCCTGCTAGAAATGAGTTTTGATGGTTTATGTTTCATAAATTTAATTTTCCAAAATTATAATTACCTTTTTTAAGCAAAAGTCAGGGAGAAGACAAAAGGAAAGCAGAAGTGGAGGAAAACTGTAATTTTAGATGGATGTCTTTATGTTCCATTATGATTCCCACATGTGCTGTGATTTGAGGGACGGTCAATTTTACCCACAGAATGGGAGGACGGGGGGGCGGGTGCACGCACACGGCCAGCACCAGGGCCACCGTGGTCGGCAGTGTGGCTGTGCCGAGCCACCGTCAGCTGGCGCATGCCCACCACGGCCAGGTGTCCCAAAAAAGGTGACCTCGCAGACCAGAAGCATGACTTTCGGGCTCAGGATCGCCACGGGACAGCCCCGCTGTTTTTGTGCTCGACACCAGCCCATCCATCTTCTGATGGGACCGGCCCTTGGGGATGGAGGCCAGGAGAGTGGGCTCCATGCCTGACTGCCCGGGCCTCAGTTTCCCCATTTACAGAAAGGAAAAAATAGTGGCTTCCTAACAGGGCCTCTGGAGGACTCCATGGGCCACCGCTCGTGACGTTAGCACCCCAGAACCGGAGGGCTGTTCTCTCCTTCCCCAGGGGCACCCCCACCAGCCCAGCCGAGGTGAGGGCTGCGTAAGTTCTGCCCCCGGCCTGTTGCTGATCTTGCAGCCTCTGGGCTCCCACCTTCCTTCTCCTCAAGGTGGGAGCCGGATGGAAGGTCTGCCCCTCAGACACGGTCCCTTCCACCCACGGGGCAACACGAGGCAGGGTCAGCGGAAAAGGCCGCCTGTCGGAGGCAAGCTCGGCAGCAGTGACCCTGCTGGCCCTGGCCACTGCTATCCCGAGTTCATGGCCTGGAGAAAGGCGCAAGCCTGGAAGACGGATCATCCGAACAGACAGGTCCCCGTAAGCACACGGGAAGGTGCTCAGCGCCATCTGCCTTTGGGAGGACACCCAAAACCACAGAGAGGCACCCCTTCCCCTGCCTGGGGACGGAGACACGGGAGCCCCGCACGGCGGTGCCAGGAACGCATGCCGGGACGGCTGCCGCGCACGTGCTGGGCACTCCCTTGGTCCCTGACTCTGCTCGGGCAGAATCCGTCTTGAAGGACTGACTTGTAGGGACTGTATATGCAATGTCCAGAACGGGCAAGCCCACCAACAGGAAGCAGCTGACTGATCGCAGGAGGTGGGGGGATGGGCAGTGACTGAATGCGTGTGGGGTTTCTTTTTGGGGTGAATACACCAAAATCACTGGACTCTATGGACCATACACTTTAAAGGGGTGAATTTTGTCTCCGTAAAGCTGTTGAAAAGAAAGGAAAGCAGAGGTCCCAAGGCCAGCCGCTTGCACATCCAGAAGTGTCCCCTGCTGACGGGCCCAGCCACCTCCCCCAGGAGAGACACAGCCGGGAGCTGCCCATGCGGCCAGGAGCCCCGCTCCCGCTCCCACTCCCGCTCCCTATGGCTACCGTTCATCCGATAGCAGCAGCCCTGGCAGGGCCTGGGCAAAGCCCGGGGGTGAGCTGGTCCACGACGGACCGTGTGGAGACTGTGGTTTCTGAAGCCATCTGCTGGGGACTGGGGGCGTTCTTTCCGTTATTCTAGTAAGAACACTTGAGACGCGTCGTCCTAACAGAGCTTCAGCGCACGGTCCCGCACCGTTATTGCTGGGCCCAGGGCTGGACGGCACCCCGCATCACAAACCCAGTGCCCCTCTAGGGCGTGGCCGATTGCAAGCGGAAAGGGGCGGCACGATGTCCTTCTGGGACTGCACATGACGTCCTGCGGTTTCACCCGTGCTGCCAGCTGTAGCAGGAGTCCCTGAGTAAAGGCTGAATAATTTCCCACTGCACATACAGACCGCATTTTCTCTATCCGTTCATGCATCGCTGGACGTACTCCCCCTGTGGGCTCTTGGGAACGATGCCGCCGCGGACACGTGCAAGTTGTGCTTTCGTAGCCTTCATTGAGAGGACCACGGGCCGTGCAGAACGCTGCTGAGCCACAGGCTGGCTCGGTGGCCCCCTCGCCAGCTGCGCGGCCCCACCTGTGAGAGGACGTCGCAGCCCCCACTCCGCAGGTGCTCTGCAGCATGGCCGCCTCACGCTTAATGCTGCAGGAATGCCGGCTCTCCCCGCCACCCCTGTGTTTCAGAGACACCCAGAGACCACAGACGGAGGGAGAGAGAGTGCGTGTCTAGGACTAACACAAGACACTGAATTTTCTAAAAAAGATATTTTTCGCAACCATTTTTTCACTTAGGCTCGACGACACATGCCTCACACACAGTCACAACCGTGTGTCCGCACCCCTCGTTTCCACGACTGCCTCCCAGACAGAAGCCGCGGAGCAAACGCACGACTCGCGCCCAGTGCGGACAGTGGCCAGGACACTGGGGCACAGCCCAGCCACACTCTGCAGGTGGAGGACCACCGCACAGGATGTGGGTTTTGCCCCAAGGCTGCCAGAAACACAGGTACGCCACCTGGGCACGGAGGGAAGAGAGCACGTCACCACCACACCTGGGCCTTCCCCAGGTCATCGCCACAGCAGAGCTGCCAGGTCGGTGTGCGTGGGTGGGTGGAGGCCGGGTGCGCACGAGGACACAGGTGGTGTTCCCACACGCAGACGCACGCTGGCAGGCGGGCTTGCCCTCCTAACGCAACCCCACGCCGTGGCCAGCACTCGGACCTTCGCCCTCCCTGACCACACGCCAGAGGTCTGGCCTGGGAGGGGGCCAGCGGGGAGGACCGAAGACAGATGGACAGACACCCCAAATCCCCTACAGACATTCTGACGAGGGCGAGCCACGCCCCGTCCAGGAGAGCAGCTCTATCGGAGGGAGGCTGCGTCTGCCAGCCGAGGGGAGAGCGGGCCGGGGGTGGCCTGCCCCGCTCATCGGGAGACCAGCAGCCTCTCTCTCCATGGATCGCGACATGCGGCTGCCAGGCTGCCATCCGTGCCCGTGGTCCCGGCCCCGCGGGGGAGCGTTCTGAAGGAGGTTTGCCGGTGCGCTCCTATGCCCGGCGCTAATTTTTCCGTGTGATCTCCTTCATTCAGAAGGAGCAAGCTCTCTGCCTCAGCCACTCGCTGGCCATCGCTGTTCTCACACTGCCTGCACTGACTCGACTGGCTCCAAGGGAGGCCATTCTCTCTCTTTTCCAGCCAGGAAGGTTCGGCGTGGCCGGGCCAGCGGGAGCCAGGGGCCGGCCGAGGGTCACACTGGGAACGGGCTCAGGGTGGCCAGCGGGAGGGCGCCGGGCATCACGGGGTGAGGAGTACACGGCCAGCTAAGCACACCGCAGTGGCTCAGGGTCACTGACACAGTGATGCGATCCCAGCCCTCAGCGCCTGCCCCTAGAGTCTGGGGGAGCCTTCCACCCAGTCCTACTCGGAGGGGGACGCTTCAGCGGGTCCCTCGGGGGCTCCCACAGCCTCGCGCTCAACAACAGAAGGCCGGCGCTCTTCGCGGGCGTCTGGGCTCCTCCCAGCACAAGGGGCTCCCTCCAGTCTGCTTCCTGCCGGGAGACAGGTTTTGTTTTCATGCTTTCCTCCACCTTGTTGTCTTTTTTACAAAAATGGATTTGTCTTTGCTTTTTTAACCTGTCTTCTTCTAAGAGTTCTCAAGTCAGTCTGATGTGTTTCCCACCCCACTTTTCGTCAGCGAAGTCTGATGTCGAGACAGCCGCTGTCCTCCTGGCAAATACCAGAAACTGAGACCAGTGGGACTGGAACTCTCTCCCCAACACCCTCTCCCTTCCCTCCCCTCCCCCCACTCCCGCTCGGCCGCGCCTGGTTGGGCCCCACAAACTGGGCATGGTCGTTACTTAATAGGGTGGCTCAGACGGGCCTCGTCACCAGCGTCTCTGGCTGCGCTCTTCCCGGCACCCAAGACCCTACCGTTAGGGCGCTTGCGTTCGCCCTACAGAACACTATCCAATGGGAACGTTAGGTGCGTAACCGCGGGCCGTGAGTGCTGCACTCTTGGCTGGCCTCAGACTTCCTATGTCACCTCCGTTTGGGACCACCGTCGGTCCGTCTGTCCATCCCTGCCGGCCCTCGGGCTTTCCTGTCTGGGTGCTTCTGCACCTGCTCTCTGGCTCCGGGGTCTGGGACCTCCCTGGGGCAGGTCTGAGTGTGCGTTGGTTTATCTTCCCTGCTGGGAGCGCGCTGTCCTTGTGGAGCCACAGCACCGCGTCTTTGCCTGCCCCGAAGGGTCCTCTGTCTCCCGTGCCGCCTGCCCGTGTCCCCTCCACAGACCTGGCCTCTCTCCCCGTCCCCCTTTCAGCCCCGCGTCACTCTGTCCTCCCGGGGCTCTGCCGCACACTCGCGGCCGCTATGCCCAGGCTCCCGCGAGCTGGGTCCGACATGACATCACGGCCATCCGCGGAGTTCACTCCCACGATACTCTACAATTTCCATTTACGGAAGTTCTGTCTGACTCTTGTCGCCGTCCGGTGTCTTCTGTCTGAGTTTGCTGTACGTTTGTTGTCCTCCGACTGAATCCACGTTTGTTCTGCCCTCATCTGTGAGATCCGCAAACCTAACGTGGGAGGTGTCGACCCAGATCTGCTGATCCCGAGGGGCGCTGCTGACCTGCTCCACCCCAGCCACGGCTCCGGGTCCAGTTTAGATCCGGGCTCCTGGCCTGCAGCGGGTCCAGCTGGGGCCCTGGAAGGCAAGTTCGAGGCCCTGTGCCAGCACCCCACTCCCCGCTGTCTGCTGAGGGGATGGGGGGCTGAGAGGTTCCCTTTGCGTCCTGTGCCCCCAGCCACGCGCTGACAAGCCAGCCTCATCCAGGACTGAGCTGCTGGGGAGCGTTTCAACCTTACAACCCTGCTTCAGGTCGAGTCCACAATTTAGTTTTTATTAATTAGTACTTGCCCTTTTGGCATGTATTCATCTCACCCAATTATACTCACGAGCAGCTCATTGTATGTTTCCCACGATCGGATTTTTAATTCTCCCTCCCCTACCCCTACAAAAATCCTCTTTTATCTGAAAGAGAAACCCAACCCTGGAACTGAAGCTATGACGCGTGTAAGGCAAGCTAGAGTTACAGGCCAGCTCGCTGGTCTCGGCCGAGGCCGCGGGATGTCGCGGGCCTCCGGGCCTCCTCGGCAGTCTTCCCGTCTCTGCTCCCGAGCTGGGAGGCTAATGGAGACCCACTGTTTCCCAAAGGATATAACATGGGTATTGTTTTCTCTTTACTATCAAAGAAACATGGTCTTAAGCTAAAAAATGTAAACAACACAAAGTCAGAAAAGAATAAAAACCAAACAAGCAGTAAATAAGCAAAAGTAAAACATAAAGAAGTAAAAAGTAGAAGTCCCTCGTTCCTTCACTCCCTGGGTGTTCAGTTTCCTGGCGACCCCTGGCGACCCTCCGGCCACGACCAGCCACAGACACGCGCACACACAGCACGAACACGCTGTCCTTGGAGAAAACGGTAGTGTGCTCAGCACCTTGTCGTGTACCTCCCTTTCTGGCATGGAAACGTATTTTGCAGACGGCTCTGTGTCAGCGGGGAGATGCCCTCGCTCGTCACGGCTGCGGGGCGTCCGCGGTGCACTCACCGTACTCCGTCCCCAGGACGGGTGGCAGCCAGTTTCGTGGTCACGTAAAAGTGATAAAATGAGAGTATCTGTACAGATATGTGCTTCTGCGGGTGACTCCCGGGTATGTTCTCGCTCTGTGGACTACCGGTCCCCAAGGACAGCTGCCTCGGGCGCCGAAACCGCCGGCAAGGCGCCCTCCTATGACGCGCCGGGCGCCCCGCACGCCGCCGCGCCCGCGTTCAGCTCTGCAACAGTGGGCTTTGCTGTCAAGCGCTGGCGTCTCCGTCCGCCCGGCAGGTGGAGACTGACTCTATACGCACACGCACGCACACGCACACACGCACACGCGCGCACATGCACACGCGTTGACACACGTATATTGAATCGAAGGTGGGCAAGAGGCCTCGTCTTCCCCAGACAGATGCTCACTGTGTACCAGAGAGCGGACAGGCCACCTGTGGATGCCTCGCGATGCCGAGCCTGCGGGGGACGAGACTGGCCCGTGTCCTGGCAGCCGGCGAACCGAGTTTACGTCTGTCCTCAAATATCCAAAGTACTACATTAAACCATACAAAACCGCGTCCTCTGTGGGTCCAAGTGCTCGACCGTTGGAACGTCATACGGCTCAACCCAGTGGGGAGCCCGGGGCTGAGCATCTTTCGGCGCGTCTGCCGGCCACTCCTGGGCAGCCCCTCCGTTCCCGGTGTGGGCATCGCCAGCCAGGCCACGCCTTCCGGTCACATCGATGGGAGCGTTCCCCACCTCCAGGGCCCCCGCCCGGCAGGGAGATCGTCTGGCACAAAGGCCGTCCCTCCCCACCTGCCGCCCGGCCCCACCTCCCCGGCGAGCGCGGCGCGGGCAACACTCACGACTCCACAGCGAGTAGGCGAGGCGGCAGTTGAGCCGGCGGTAGAGCTGCTTGTTCAGCGGCCAGAGGACCAGTGTGCATAGCTGGACGAAGTTGATGACCAGCCCGCTCCCCACGAACACGAAGCCAATGAGGAGGTGCACGATGAACTGGGTCTTCAGGTAGGCGAGCAGGCCCATGGTCGCTACTCAGTAGCGAGTGCAAGGTCCTTCACTGAGAACAGCCGTCCTGGAAAGCACAGGGACAGCGGTCAGGATGGGCGCCCGGAACCCGGTGGCTGCACGCGGAGGAGACATCGCAGGGCTCGCAGCAGAGCCCCCGGCCAGCGGCTCACCCACACCACACTCTGCGGCCTTTCCTTCTGGAAGTGACACACAGGCCACTCACATGTCACACCCCCCGCACGTACACCACCGCACACTCACCGCACGCACCACACGCTCACAGCCCACGCGCACAAGGAAGGAAGAAAAGACTAGAACGAATGCCCCCAAATATTGCTAGTGATTGATCACCTCTAGGAAAAAGCATTACAGATAGTTTTTATTTTAGACTTTCTTAGCATCATTTAGAAGTTCAAACTGCACATGAAATCTCTGTAAAAACAGACCCACACCACCTCAACTCTTCAGTTTCCAAACCGTGGTGCATCGGGAAGCTGACGGCCTTTGTTTGGGCTCTAACACAGCTTGGTGACTCACCCAGGGACCCAACCCGTTTCTCTCCCCCTTTCACATGCCTTTCTTACTTCCAACGGTGAAGCCCAAAGCTCACATTTCTTGGTTGCTTGTTCTGTGAGCTGCCCTGTACCCCCCTCGTGGCAGAGAACCAAGCAGGGAGCTGTGATCCAAACTCAGGGCTGCCCGTGGCCGACGCACCTGCAGACCTGGCTGGCGGGAGAGGGGCCCGCGTGCTTTCTGGGGATGGGGCACGGAGCTGGCTCTGAGTGAGACAGGCTCCCCAACTCTCTGGGGCAGGTCCTGCTTCACTTGACAAACTGAGCACACCTGGGGGCACCAGGGGGCCAGCTGCCCCCCTGAGACCAAACCGACTGTGCTGGAGACAGGCCGCTGTGATTTCTGAGGCTGAGTCGCAAAAGCACAATTCTGCCCGGCCCCTGGTCCTCACGTGATTGGCTCTGGGGGGAGCCAGCTGCCGTGTCAGGAGGACATTTGAGCCATGGGTCCTGGACATGACAGCTGACCGTCCAGACCCAGTCAGACCTCCGGAGGCCCACAGCCCCACGAGCAGCCCCGACCCACCAGCCCATTGTGGCTGAAGTGCTGACCCCGGGACACAGAGGGTAACGAAGGGCAGTGTTAGTCTCACACCAGTGTTGGGATGGTTTGTTACTGACTCATCACTCTGCAGTTACCGTAAGTGACCCTCCAGGTGTAAAGGACACAAAACACCCGAGGACAGCAGAGACACTTCTTACGACGCTGTTGGGGACACGGCAAAAACACCCGGGGACAGCAGAGACATTTCTTACGACGCTGTTGGGGACACGGCAAAAACACCCGGGGACAGCAGAGACACTTCTTACGACGCTGTTGGGGACACGGCAAATACTTGCCTCCGGGCAAACAGAAGCACGGAGAGGTGGCTTGTTCAGGGTCACACCGTGAGAAGCAGTAGGACCAGATTCCAAGGCCGGCACTGAGATTGCGTCCACATTCCTTCCACGGGCGGGGCGCCTCGGGAAAGCACAGTCTCGAATGCGCCAGCAGGCCAAGCCTGCCGACATACTCCTTCCGTACACTAGAGCTAATGGCTTTGTCCGGACCCTGCATCGCTGCCCAGTCTCTGGCACCTGATTGGTACACGGCGGGCTCTCTGCACCCCACTGTCCTCGGAGACCAGGCTCTACCCGTACCCCCACCACCTGCCACACGGCTCAGAATAACCAGGGTCCCCAGAAGCCAGCTCCAAGATTGCCCTGTCAGCTGTGATGCTTTTAAAAGCAGATTCCTAGGTTCTGTGGCCACCCTGCTGAGTCCATCGCTGGGGCACGAGGTACAGGTCTACCAAGGTGCAGCTCACACACAGCTCAGATGCGCTCACTGGTGTGCAGAGTGATGGCACCTGGAAAGCCACGGCCCTGGTCAAGGCTACTTCCCGTCACTCCCGCCCAGCCCCTGGCAACGCCACCAGCTTCCAGCACCGTGGACCCAGCTTCCTTTCCTCTAGGCTCACGTGAGTAGAAGCACACGGGACCCACCCTGTGGCTCAGGACAACGTGTGCACCACTGTTCAGCCCGAACGCAGGGCGACCTTCCATGGCGCCGAGATTCCGGTCTGCCGATTCACCTGCCGATGGCGTCGAGCCGTGTGCAGCCTTTGGCCATGCGCGTTCGAGCCCATGTCTCTATGTGAACGCAGGGTCTCGCTCGGGAAACTATTTCAACCCC
This sequence comes from Ursus maritimus, assembly GCF_017311325.1. Lineage (NCBI taxonomy): Eukaryota > Metazoa > Chordata > Mammalia > Carnivora > Ursidae > Ursus > Ursus maritimus. The sequence continues at coordinate 2,422,683 of NW_024426552.1, forward strand.
GAGGTTACAAAGCACCAGTCCCTGGGCTGCCTGAATCTCTGGTCTGAAAGTCCATCCCCAGAATTCCTTGCAGAGCGGCACCCACCCCTAGACATTTCTCATGGCCTCGCCACTAGCACCACACACTCCTGTCTGGAATGCTGGTGTCCGGGGTCCAGCTGGCCTCCCTGGCCCAGGCCCGGGGCTCAGCAGGGGTCCTGACGAGGGCTGATGGACGTGGCGTGGGGCTGGTCTTGGCCCGGAGCTTCATTCCGACCGTTAGCCTTCTTTACGGCTCACGTTCCCACCCTGCCCTGTCCTCCCAGTCACCCTAGGTGGGTCCCACCTGCTGTCTCCCGGGCTCCCGGGACCCAAGGGTGAGCATGGCCCTGGGCTCTCCTGAGGCTGGCATTTTCTGCCCTGCTGCTGGTCACCTTCCTGGGTTGTCAGTCTCTGGCCCAGATGCCCCGGAACTGGGGTCCCAATGCATGACTTCATTGCTCCCTGTGGGCCAGACTCCGTCCTAAGGAACGTCAGCTGCAGCGGTCCAGGGGTCCTCCCACACACCCACCCCACGAGAGCACCCGGTGCTGACCGTCTGCTTGGACGTTGCCCCGCTCGGCCCGCACGCCCCCAGCCTGTCCCCGGCCTCGATGGGTGCAGCAGGAGTGCGGTGGGGGAGGCACGACTCCGGCTGCCGAGAGCACTTAAAAACGGCTTAAGTATCACCAGACAAGTTTAAGTCAGGCTCTGCACGTTTAAACCCAAATATGCAAGGGGCACACACTCTGGCACGTTGTTTTATTTTTTAAATAGAAAGCCATTCTGCTAAATGCCGCCCGTGGGGTCTGATGCCCGCGGTGCCCGCCGGCCACCACCACTGTCTGTGCAAAACGCACAGCTCCGAGCTCTTCTGTGAAGTCAGGAAACCTAGTTCGCCCTATTTTCCCTTGGGTTTGTATCTCCTGTGCGCCTCCTCGGCGGGACCTTATCGTAATGTAGTAGATGGGGCTTCGGCGTCTGAGATTCTCTGACGGAAATCCGCAGGAACGCCCACGCTCGCGTTCGGCCGCGGGGCGACGCTCCATCCTGAACGTCGTCCGCGTGTCGTCTCTGCTAGTCACGACGGCGCTCGGAGCGCTCCCGCTGCGGCCGCTCGGTGTCAGGACGTGTGGTGACGTGCCAGGATTACGGTCCGCAGCGCTGGGGCGCGCTCATCTGAGCTTCTCCAGATGATGCGACGCTGTGCCCGCGGGGATTTCACTCGTATCCGGTTCCTGATGGCGCATGACTCTTCCGGAGGTCCGAGTCCAATCCGGGGTGTCATGGTATCACACGGCAATCTTCGTTTGCGTTTTCCCAATGGCTATGTTATAATAAATCCCATAACGTGGGTTCTTGGAGTCCGGACCTCCATGTTACAGATGAAGAAACTGAGGCCCAGAGGCTTCAAGACCTGCTGGTCAGGACAGGGGAGCCAGAGCCCAGCCCTTGGCCGCAAAGCTGCTCCCCGAGGTATGTGTCTGACACAAGGAGAGGAGAAAAGGCCCAACACGCAGCCCGTCACCTGTCCCGTCACCCTACCTAAAGGATCCCTGGACGAGCCCCCAGCACCCGGGCCGCAGAAGGCGCCAACTGCATATGCGGCACACTCTCGGGGGCCTGGTGGCAGGACAGCCAGCCTGTCCCCCTCATGTGGCACCTTCTCACTAGCGCTCAGATGCCGTCGCCGAGCAAGGAGGAAGCCTGGGCCTGTTTCTAAGTCCCTTCATTAGGTGATAGGTCTAGATGTTCCAGAAGCCTGCGTCTACACAGCTTGATCCTGACAGTGAGGTGGCTGCCTCCTGAGTTTGTGCCCCTGGGCGAGCTGCCAGGACCCCCCCTTTTTGGGGTAGGGGACAAGCTGCACGCTCCCCCCTCCTCGAAGTGGGGGTACAGGGTGTGCCACCCCCTCTGGGCTAGAAGGCACAGAACTGACTCGGAGAGGGGCAGCGGGCCAGGTGGCTTGGCGAGACTGAGCTAAAATTGTTCACAGAGCAGCAGTGCAGCCTCATGGGGAAGCTCTGGTGCCCCCGGCCACCGCAGGGACGCTGGCCCTCTGGGGAAGCCAGCCAGCCTTCCTTCCCGTGGGGCCGGAAGCGCTAGGGACCATACCAGCGCTAGCACCCCACCCCCCAGGAAGCAGGGACCCTCTGTGGCTCTGACACCCTGTCCCTCCCGGTCTTTTGCTGCTAATTCCAAGCCCGCGGTTCCTGCCGCCGAACTGCCTGTGGCTCAGGGCCGTCAGGGGAAGCGAAGAAGCCCCTTGGGCCAGCTGGGCACCATCACGTGAGGGCCTGGGCACTCAGACCCCACGGGGCACCCCTCATTATGGCTGAACTGTGTCCCCCAAAAGATAGGTTGGGACTCAGAATGTGGCTGTATTTGGAGGCAGGGTCTTTAAAGAGGTGATTGCGTTAAATGAGGTGATGGGGTGGGCGGTAATGCAATCTGCTGGTGTCCTCAGAAGAAGAGATTAGGACATAGCCTCCCACAGAGGGAGACCATGTGAAGACACGGGGCGGGGACGTCTCTGGAAGCAGCTTCCTCCCCCACAGCCCTGCAAGGAACCAACCCTGCCAAGCCCTTGATCTCGGCCGTCAGCCTCCAGGCTGTGGGAGTGAACGGCTCTGGCTGAAGCCGCCTGGTCGGTGGGGCTTTGACCCAGCAGCTTTGACCCGGCTGCCCCAGCGAGGGCATGCACCTCGTGCAGGTATGCGGGCCTGTTCCCAGCCCTGTAACTCGAGAAGCGTGCCGGCCGCTCCCACATCCCCCGGTAAGCTTGGCGCCACCGCCCAGGGCCTGCCGGTGAACGAGCCGGGCCCGGCACCCTGAGCTCAAGGGCAGGCCCATCACCAGACGCCCGCGGACCCTCTCTGCCCGGCACTGGTCCCTTTGTCCCTCTTCTTCATGACCTAGCCAGTCCGATGGTCTGACCTCCAGATATCCTCCCAGGGCCCTCCCATCTTTGTGGAAATCCCCGTATTTCCAACAAAGCCTTTGCACAGGAACAGAAACCAAGGTCACCTGCGGTCCGTCCTCTACAGCGTCACAGTGGCGGCCGGGGACCGTGTGCGGAGGGGCTGCCATTTCATTCATGTGTGGACTCTGCACCTTTCACGCCTCTGCCCCCGCCCCCGTGTCCACGTCACAGCGGGGAGGCAGCACGGGACCCTCTGATGGCATCAAGCGCCCCCACGGCCGTGGCCCCTACGCAGCACTGCGGTTGCCTCTGCAGGTGGCCTGCGAGCCCGGCCCCCGAGAGCCCGGGAGGAGACGCCGGCGCCATCCAGCCACTGTGACCACGGCCCGGCGGCCTCACCTGGCCTGAGGGCTCGCTCTGAGAGTGATGTAACCTCGGGCAGACGGGCTGGTGAAGGCAGAAGACGTGAAAGACGCCAGAAATGCATCCTTTTTTACGTTCTAGGTACGTGGTCTGAATTACAGGGTCAGAACGGCTGAGTTCTGTGGACTTCGGTCACCCACGTTCAAAGCCCATCGTGAGGCAGGGTAAGGTGGCCGCTAGCCTCCCCTTCCTTCTTCCCCAGCCGCTCTCCCAGCCCACACGTGAGCGCCGGCCCGGGCGGCCCACAGAGCTGACCCGGAGGCACAACACGAGGCCTTGCTGGCTACACAGGGGCTTCCCCCGGCGTGACCCCGGTGTTCGGTGTGCGTGTGCAGAGTTCTCGCCGTCAGGCGGCCCCGGGGGACACACTCTGTGAACAGGACAGACCACTGAAAACAGAGACAAGAGGAGAGAGAGCGCATTCTCTCAAACACTCCCGAACTACCCTAAGCCATGCAGGCGGCAACACGAGCATCTAAAATGCAGCCCAGAGCCAGGACCAAGCCTCAGGCTTCCTCAGCAGCCGGCCGGGCCTTCCAGAAGCAAACACGCTTCACTCACAGCAGGACTCTAGCTCCTTGACGGGCTCCTCCTTGCTCTTACTGTAAGCACGGCCCGGACGAGCGTGTCTGGGTGGTTCCCCGGCCCACGGCCACAGGGGCGCTGGTGGCAGACATCGTGCTGACAGCGACGCGGCGGGGCAGAGCCAGCCCGCGGCCTGGGGGGGCACCAGCTCAGAGGGTGGCCGGCGTCGGGGGCACTGTGCACCCCCCCCCAATGACATCACGCATGAGAACACAGTGCAGCCACTGTTGTCCGCCCTGAGCTCGCCACGGTGCTGAGGGAAAGGGCTGTATCCGTCTGCGTGTTACTTAACAAGGCCAGGAAGCAGAAAAGGTATTTCTAGGAGTCCAACTAAAACTTCAGATTAGACAAACACGATCCTATTTCTGAGGCTCTACGGGGCTGCCTTTAGTCCCTGAGTAAATGCACTTACAGGGACCACCCTACCCTTCTATTGGCCAGAAGACAGGACGTATTACTCTGCTAATAATCCTGTTGCCGGTCCAACCTCATCAGCATTTGGAACCAACGCGAAGTCGAACGCTCTAGGAGGAGTAAAATCATCACTATCTGCAGACGACAGGTCTGCATCCTGTCGGCCCAAGAGAAGCGGCTGTAACCGAAGCGTTGCCATGACCACGAGCAGTGCGGAGCCGTGGAGAGAGGAGACAGCGGACGGAGAGCTACGATCTCGGAATGTCCAATCACGAGTTCTAAGTGAAGTCACTAAGGCACCGAGACGACAGAGAGGTGTAGCTACTTCTGACTTCGTGGTTCCAGGCACGGGCCCCAGGGGGTCATCAGAGACCCCGGAGCAACCTAGGAAGCCAGGCACCGACGGTAGGGGCTCCCGGCTGCTGGCGTCTCCCCCAGCTTCAATCCCCAGCATCCTAGTTTGCTCCCCTATCTCGCCAGCAGCCAGAAACAGAAGAGTTGGAGGTCTAGGAGACTAGGGGTTGCCCCTAACGCAAGTGGGGAGCACGCTCACGGTCTAAGCACTTAGTGATGGGACGATGAGGACACACAGCCCCGTGCTGTGTCCAGCGGGACCAGCAGCAGGGCCTCCCCACGGGGCCCAGCCCAGAGTGCTGAGCCACAGAATTGTGAGCCAATGAGGCGGCAGCTGCTATGGGCGGTACGTCTGGGGCCGTGTGCTAGCGATACATGAAAGACACACCATTCTTTCTAAGTTTGTTTATAAATGCAACGGGATCCTAGTGAAAATACCAACAGGCCCCCACCCTCACCCGGAACCGCACAGGCAGGTCCTGCAGCTCATCTGGAAAAGCAAACAGGAAAGAGACGCCGAGAAACCCGAGAGAAAGAACCAGGGAGGGCCTGCAAGGTGTCCCAGCCACTACAGAGCCTCGATAACGCAGCGTGAGGCCCTGGCCTCTGAGCGGACGAGCAGACCCACAGAGGCGAGCGGAGCTGGCGGCCCGCACACCCCGCAGCCACCGGTGGGACCCGCTTTGCGGATGACCTGCCTCACACGTGCAGTGACCTCCTGCTGTATCTGCGCTCGGGCACATTTCTGTCACGTTTAATGCTGTCACAATGAACAGAAGACAAAATTGACTTCACGCCATTACCAGGCTCATGAGAATCTTAGCATCACATATTTTCTCAACCAAAGGGTAAAAAAGGTCCAATTAAAAGACATACGAAAACCTCCCCTCGGGGCCCATGAGTACCATGCAGCCTCTGCAGGCTCCCCCCACCACACGACGCCAGGTGGGAATCAAACCCCAGGAGGGAACCCCAGCCCCAGATCTAAGTCATAAAGGAACCCCACCCCCTCTTGGAACAGCTGGTCTGGGGATGGGCGTGTGGCCCAGTTCCAGGCAGGGGGACGCAGGGGAGAAGTCCGTAGGGACCTCCAGGAAGGCGCCTGCTTTCCTAAGATAAGAGACAGATGCCTCTGGCCATGCCCTTTGCCCTCTGCCCTCTTCAAGCGAGAAAAGGTGTCCGAGGTGTAGCAGCCTCCTTGGGGGCCAGAAGACTCCCGGCGTGGACAGGAGGAGGAAGCCCCTGGCCGAGGCCAAGACCGTGTGGGCAGCGCCCCGCTGCGAGAGGCAGAGAGGGCAGAGTGACAGGGTTTAACTCCTGGCCCCCTAGCGCCATTTCTGTCACTATTACTGGTGCAGGTCTGCATGGACAAACCGTCCCAGTTTGCTACATGGACGATGCGCACTCACTGTGCATACATTTGTGACCAGCAGCACGGCTTCATCTCGAACCTCTCACACACCATCATGCCATGTCCACGAAAAGGTTCCTGGAAGAACAACGTGGCCAGAACCTCTGGAGCACGTCCCCCCAACGGTGTCCTCCGAGAGTGTAGCCTCTGGAGCACGTCCTCCCAATGGTGTCCTCCTAGAGCCTCAACTCTGACCTGATGAGGACAGGCCATGGGTCTCTGGGGAGCAGGTGCACAAAGCTCTCAGGAGAAGCGGCTTGGGGCTCAGATTAAATGGAACCGCCAATGTGTCCGGACTCGTTGGAGACCCTGCAGGCAACAGGCTTCTAGAAGAGCCATATGGATCAAAGGGGCCCCGACCCCAGGCCACCCCCCATAAGGTGAGATGCGTCCCAGCAGGTGCCCTCTGAGAAGGGAATGGGAACCGTGGACCAAGGACAAGGATGGTAGGGCTATCATTCCCCCAGCGGTGGGTGCCGGGTCTGCTTCCACTGTGATGTCTGTGGAAGACTGACAGGTAGAAAAAGCCAGAGTTGAGCATGAACAGCAGGGGCGGGGGGGGGGGCACAGCTGCAGAAGGACCTCCGGGCCCCCGCCATGCCGCACCTACCCCAGCTCTGCAAGCTCCAGCGTCCTTTGTGTCTCTGAGTTGGTTCGGACAGTTTTAGTGGCTGGAGCAGTGATGTTCGTGGTGGGAGGCGGGAGGGATGTGAAAAGCTGCCACAGCCTGGTGACTACACAATAGATCTGTGCCAAGTCCCTGGGCCTGCAGGACACAGCAGGTGCGCCTCACACCAAGGCAGCTGGCGGCACCAGAGCAGAAGAACGCCCTCCGACGGGGCCGGGTTGTGGCCACCGAGTTCGCAAACATGCATGCATGTGCACAACGCTCTCATGCATGCATGCACACACGTGTGCACATGTGCACACATGCTCTCATGCATACACGTGCACACATACATGCATGTGCACACATGCTCTCATACGTGCACTGCACACACTCTCACACATGTATGTGCACACACTCTCATACATGCATGTGCACACACTCATACATGCATGTGCACACATGCTCTCATACACACGTGCACACATACTCTCATGCATGCATGTGCACACGCTCTCATACGTGCATGCGCACACTCTCATGCATGCGCACACGTGCTGACACGTGCACAATACTCTCATACATGCAGGCACACATGCTCTCATACACACATGTGCACACATGTACTATAAAACATATATCTGAGATGTTCTGAGTTTATATTCAGGCAGGAAACTCAAGTAAGAGTCAACTGCTGAGTGACAGGTGCCCTTCTCCAAACCACGCCTATGTCCGGGGACAGGAAGGGACACATGGGAGCTCTCCCACAGCTCTGAGGGGAGCGGAGGACAGCCATTTGAAACCCACTTTGCTTATCTCATTTTGAATCCCTACCTCTCTTAAATCTAATTTTTAATCACACTGGCAACAAGAGAGTCCATGTCCCCCTCGAGCACTGGGGAGCGGGCCTGGGCTCGGCCTCTGCAGCAGCCGCTGCACCCCGCGTGAAGCAGGCGCTGCTCCCCCTTGTGCTGCACCCCGGGAGAGCTTCCCACTGTGAGATCAGGTTTCCCAGGACAAATCGGGAACTGCTGGAATCTGGGGAGATATTATGGGCAGTCGCATCCCGTGGGCCCTACTGGCCCCATCCACGATTACTAAGTAGGTGTGGAAACGGAATTCCTAGGTTTTCCTCCCTTGCTCTCCCTGAGCATGGCCTCTTTCACATGCTTTCTCTTTTCCTCTGCTTTCTCCGAACCCCCAATAGTTGACACCCAACCCGTTCTGTCCCCCAATTCCTCCGTAATGGCATTCTCATGTGAAGCCCAGATGACCCCGCAGCCATGCCTCCCCACGACAGGCACCATGCTACAGACGATGCTCCCCTCCCCGCGGCCCTGTGGAGGCTGGGTGCCCGCAGGCATGGGGCCCTAGAGAGGATTCAACCCAACTGCAGGATGGCCTCAGGGTGGGGAGGAAGGTCTCTAACTGCCCCCCCCCGGGTGTCCGCCCCCTCGCTGGCCTCTTTCTCATCCTTCTAAACCACGCCAAGATCGGTTTTCCTACATGCATAGAGGAGCGCTGGTCCTATTTCCTCACCGGAGAGCGAGCAGAGAGCACTCCGGGTCTGGGACCCAACCCTGAGCAACGGTGCTCAGCAGACGGCAACCCCCACTGTGCTAGGTCTTCCTTCCCACCCAGGTCCCTCCCATTACACTGATCTTTCTACATAACATCTGCAGCCATGGGCCTGCTGATGGGGCCAGGAGATACGGCTCATGCCTACCAGAAGCACCGTGTCGGCCCTGCGGGCACACCACCACGGCACCCGAGTCACGGGAGCATTCCGCCGGAAAGTTTGGCTCAAGAGCAGTGGGGGCACCCCAGACGTTCCGCAGGACCCGATGCTTCCACACAGTCCAAAATGTGGCCACTTCACAAATTTCACAAAATTTTGACCCTGGGATCAAGGAAAGTAAACTTGGATTCCATGATCCTTCTACGTCTCCCTGACCCTTCCCGTCCCCACACGGCTCTGGCTGCAACGAACGACACTATCATAAGAATGTACCAACTCACGGTTTTCACCTTCTTGCCGCTCTCCCGGATCTCGGCCTGCACCTTTGTAAGTCGGTCCTTTAGTAAATCCTCCCCTCTCTGAACACCATCTCTTCTCTACCAGAACCAGACACACAAAGAATGAAGACAGAAATTACAGTGGTCTTGAGGTAGGCCAGTTTTCAGAAAATGTAACTTCTGCTCGTCCTCTGTGAAAAGGTTACTTGATGTGATGAAAACAGTCCCTTTGTCACTTAGTCAAGTGAAAATGATCTGGGGGAAGTCAAGTCAGCTAACGTGCCAGCCCCCGGGAGGTGGCCCACACCCACCGCATCGTCGTCCACTGAAGAGGAGCAGGTGCCGGAAGCAAGCGCTTGGGGCCCACGGCTCAGGAAACCATTCTTGTCCCAGGTCTGTGGCCTCCGCACGTGATGGGATCATTTTCAATTTCAGTTTCTTATTTGAAACGGAGGATGAGATAACCTTTCCTACCAGTACCACAGAGTGGCTCTGTTTGAATGTTCTTGAAAAATCTTCAAGTTGTAGGGTCCCTCCCTACCTCATAAACACACTGACGTCTAAAAGACCCTTAGGAAGCCAACTTCGATGGGCATTCAGGTTCCCAAGCCAGCGACTAGGGCGCCATGTTCTGTACGATAGATACTTGCATCATTCTGAGCATTTGTAAAACCACACAATTCAACACTGATCCCAAGGAATGACTTGCTCCAAGAGGGCCTCACGGTCACGTTAGTTTGGGAGATCCCGCGTGCCCCACTCCGAGCTGCAGAGACGGGATTCAGGCTCAGGAAGAAACGGTCTGACCCATCCCTTCCTCAAACTGTGTTCTGTACAGCTGTTAGTATCTCTTACTCGTAAGCTTCACAAACTCAGACCCACTTTCCCTGGGGCAGCCAACATCAGGGAGGTTTTCATTCTTTACACACACTCACATACACACACGTATCTTGAAGGACATGGCGAAAATCTCATTATTAGACATGGTCAGAACTCACTAACTTTTAAAAACAGCTAGTGCTGTCATTTCAAATAAGGGCTTTGGTGGTAGGTCACCTTTCCAAAAGACTCCAGAGGGATGACTACATTTCAGCCACGATGATGGGGGACCTTGTCAACTAACCAGCTCGGGGGAGCTGCTGGCGGGCGCTCATAGAGAGGGGACCCGCAGGGGCGCCGACAGCGCGCTGGAAGGGAGAGCACCCTAGGCCTCTGCCAAGCGTCCTCATACGTTGCAGACAAGCCGCTAAAATGTCTTTCTCCTACGAGGGCAGTTCTTAGCGGCAGGAATTTTTACTCTTTAAAAACGAGGAAAATGCCTAAGCCACCATATCAAATGGCATTTAGTCCAATGACCTCATTAAATATTTAAGACACGAGAGGAGGGCAACACAGCTCTTCCAGATTTCTCCCCGGAGGCCACGAGGCCAGCCACTGCTCGGCTCCCAGACCGCCTCCCGGTTCTCAGCCTCCAGCACACGACGCCACTCCTTGGCAGTGGGAAGATGCAAAGTGGATTTTCCTGGGCTCCCAGGTCATACCCCGTGATGGGGGCCGGCAGGCTCCTTTACCCCCGATATTATCCAACAACTTAAAGAAGCATAAACAAGTCCAGCATGTATTTCACAGTGGGCCCCAGGAGGGCGTGAAGTCTGAACACAGGTGCGCACCGGCGACGTGGCTGAGTACAGCCGTGGCTCATGAGACAGCAGGTGCGTGCTCGGGAGCGGGGACCCACATCCCCCTACACCTCACACGTGGGTCCTGGGGGTCCTGCATCCAAATGTGATGCAAGGCTTCCTGAGCAAAGCATGGCTGCCCCCCCGGCCACTGTGCCCCAACATGGCCACTCTGCAGACGGACCTGCTGAGCTCCCACACTCTCCTCTCGCCGGCCAGGGTCTCCGCATGAGGTCTCCTGTGACCCTGGAGCTCCGCCACCCTTCCTTCAGAAAGAGGTGCTCCAACACCGGGCGGCAGCCTCCACCACCCTGGCCACACTCTGGCCGCGACCAGCCCTCTTGCTAGTGACGGGCTCACCCCTGGGCCCGTGGAGAAGCCTGCTCTGGAGAAAGTCCTCGCCCGCAAGAGGGCAGCGGACGAGAAGGGCTGTCTCCTGGATACCGTGAGGTCGAGGGGCGGTGGCGGCTGCAGCCCTCTGAGGGGGCCGGGCTGCGCAGCAGAGCCACCGAAAGAACGCGGGTCTCCGATGGAGCTGAGTTAGCGTGTGTGCAGCTCAGCACTCCCACGGAGGCCCTGAGCCTTCTCCCTGAAGTGCTTACCAACGCACAAAGCCGAGGCGTCTTGAACAGAATGGAGCGCTTCTCTCCCGGCCCCCTCCGCGGACCGGCGGGGCTGGCCACAGCGGGGAGGCCTCGGCCGTGCCCAGAGAAGGAAAACCCCAACCTTTCTCCCAGTTCTGAGCGTGGGGGACAAGGACAGGGACAAGGACTGCCCGACTCCTCCAGACAGGTCATGACGAGCCATAAAAATGTTCTTCAGTCTGGGTTTCTGTCCACGTGCAGATGGAGTGGTGAGTGGCTGGGACACGCGTGGGGACCCGGCGAGGTGGACAGTCTGAGCGGCAGGTCAAGCCTGACCTGCGCCACCACGTCCCACAAGACCCGCAGGCGGCCCGTCCTCAGCGTCAGGCGAGCTGCCTCTCCCCTGCTGACCCCCACGCGCCATCCATTACGGGGACGGGGCGGGGGGGGCACCATCGCTGCTGCCATGCCTGGGCTGGTGTTCCCCCCCTCCCAGAGTGTCCTGAAGTTTATGATAAAAGTCAGTGAAGGCTCCTCCGGGGGGGGGGGGGCTCCGTGGGGCCTGGGGAGCCACCTCGCACTCACCAAGACCAGAACTCCTTTAGTTGGAACTCCCTCACCTGGGCTAGTTCTTCCCCTCAATCACGCATGTGTTTACTTTCTGTGTAACTCTCTTTGTGAGTTCTACCATGTTTACGTAAGATCTAAAATGCAAACACCTGCAGGGTGTAAATTCATTCTATAACAATACAGAGTTTTGGGGGAAGGGGCTCCCAGGTCCTGGTGGGCAGGAAAGGGCCACCGTGTCCTGGAGGACATGTCCTGCCCCGTCTGACGGCTGCGCTCCCTCCTCCTCCTCAGACACAGAAGAGGCGTTAATCGGATCAAGAGAAGAGAAAGCTTCCGGAGAGGACAATCCCCAACCAGCCGTGCGTATGTACTGAGGAAAACAAAACTACCGTGGGACAGAGCCTTCGGAAGGGCCGATGTCTCTTCACCGGAAATTACCCCGTTCTCTGGCTCGAAAACATAAAGCCAGCCCCAGGCCTGGGGTTTTGGGTTTCCCCAGAGCCACCCTGTGGGAGAAACGCCGGCCCCATGAGGCTCGCTGCCATCTCGTGCCCATTTTACAGATGGGAACGGGTGGCCCAGAGCACCCACGCCCCATTCACCATCACACCCTCGTGTGGGTGGGGCTGGAGAAGCCCAGGCTCGTGTGGCACCAGCTCCTGCACCCCCACCTCCCAGCAAGAACCCATGTGCAGGTGCGTCCTGGCAGCCAGAAAGGGTCGCTGCTGATCTGCCATAAACCAGCTCAGCATGTATGGGTCCATCAGGCGGCACCCCTCGCCTGGGAACCACCACCTTCTACTTCATTCCGACCACCCTGTAAATCCCCAGCGCCCACCTTGGCTGGGGGGGGGTAAGAGGTGAGGGAACGGTGGGAAGCAGGTGGGTGCGAACTCCGCTCCCCATCAGGCATTGCTCCTTCCCCGAAGCTCGCCGAGCACCTGCTGGTGATAGGCGTGCAGCCCCTGAACTTTCTCCAGGAACGTTCCAAACAGAGAAGCATCACTGAAGGGCGGATGCCCCGCCTGGCGAGAAGGGGATCACCTGGGCGGAGCTCTGCCCTGCCGACCACGAGGTCCCCATCCTGAGCAGGGACGTTGTGACACACGGGTCAGGAAGGGGGAAGCGCCACAGCCGAGGCTCTGGAATGACCCACAGCCCGCCAGGCCCAACTCACCAGTAGAAGTAATAGGCCAGGGCCACGGCCACCAGGGCGGCACACACCCCCGAGAACAGGCAGGCCGAGCAGCTGGACAGCATCTTCGGACCCTTGAAAGTGCGTGAGAAGGAGACCAGGGACCTGAGCGGCTCTCAGCCTCTGAGCAGCGGATAAGGAAGACGGATTAGGTCCAGACCTACACGGCCTGCGTCCGAGGGGCCGGGGCTGCCAAGAAGGTCTGCTCAGCGGAAAGGGGAGCACGCACTTCCGGGGTGCCGCCTTCCGACCTAGCAGCGCCCCGCAAGTCAGAGACCAACTCTGACCACACCAGGATTCCCCGAAGCAGCACGAACAGGCCAGCCTCCCCTCCTCCCGCTGCGGGGCCGGCCGGGTGCCCACTAATCCAATAAGCAGCTTTGCTGGGAGCTGTCGACAGGTGTCGTCACGGGGCTCGGCCGGGCACCTGACCCGAGAACTGCAGGCCCCAAAGTGCACACACCGTCTCTCTGAGCTTTCAGAAGCCGACAGCAGCACGACAACCCCAACACAGTGTGGCCGGGGGCAGGGCTATGGGGTCAGCTAGTGAGGGGGGCCCCCAAGGGATGGACAGACATCCCATATTTGGGGCCGGGTCCCAGGCTCGCGGGTCCCAGCTGTGACACACAAGGGCTCTGGGACCTCACATACAACACTCGGGTCCCAACGCCAGCCCTTTTCTCAAGTAAAGGACACATGTCTTACTCTCAGGAAAACAGCGCTGGAGAAACTGAGGCAATGAGCACAGGTGGGAGGGTGTGTCCTTCTCCCCCAGCTCCTCCCCTGAGACTGCAGATGTACAGTGGGGTTGAGGTGGGATCAGGTGACCCAGGGACAGAAGCGTCACCTGCCAAACCTGCTCCCGATGAGGAAGGCCTCAGCAGATGCTGGAGGAAGCGGGAGGGGAGACCTGACCGCGAGAGCATCCTGAGGCCTCTCCTGGCCGGCGTACCTTCCTTCGGGGCTATCGTGCTGTCCTGGGATGGAATGAAGTCACCGCTCTGGGCATAGTCCATGGCACCTGACACAGAAGGTGGCCCCAGAGCTCCCATCCCACCGGCCGTGGCCGCTCCAGCCCTCCGTGCCCTACACCCTGCGTGGCCAGCAACGCCTGACCCACCCCAGTGTGCCGCAGCAAGTCTGCAGCGTGGGAACCCCCCGGGGGGGCCCCGAGGCGGTGGTCCTGGGCCTCTGGACGGGTTATCGCAAGGCTCCTTCTAGAGGCTTCTGGCCTGAGAAGCAGCAGGAGAGAAGGCGGTCATTAGCCCTCCGCTCCGCCCGCGGGAGGGGCTGGGGGACTGCCCTGAGCATCACGTTGCCGGCTAAGGCTTTCCGAGTCCTTAATCCCCAACGTGGCCGAAGGAGCGGCCGGCCTTAGAGAACCAGCTCTAAAATAGCCGTGCCCGTCCCCCTAGGAGACGGTGGTGCCCCTGGGGGCTGGGAGCCTGAGCAACAGCCCTGCTTCTTGCCAGGCACCCAGGCAGCGGCCCTTCTAACAAACCAGGAGAAGACCGTCCTCTCACAGAGAGCTGCCCCGCAGGTGCGTCTGCAGAACCACCCCGCGGGGGACTCCGCGTCTGTGACGTGGGGACGCCCATGGCTGAGCCAAGGTCTGCAGGAAGGGCAGCAGGTGCCCTGACTTGTCCTGTGAGGTGGCCCCTGATCGGACCTCAGCCCAGGGGCTTCTCCCATCTGCAGACACTGTGTGGGGTTTCTGAGGCCAGGCCGGGTCGCTCCTTGGCAACGGCTTTCTGGTGGCTGGTGACTCCCGTGCTCCAGTCCCCCTCCTCCATAGCACGGCCAGAATGACTTGTCTAAAGTAGACACTGGGGGGCGCCTGGGTGGCACAGCGGTTAAGCCTCTGCCTTTGGCTCAGGGCGTGATCCCGGCGTTCTGGGATCGAGCCCCACATCAGGCTCCTCCGCTATGAGCCTGCTTCTTCCTCTCCCACTCCCCCTGCTTGTATTCCCTCTCTCGCTGGCTGTCTCTATCTCTGTCAAATAAATAAATAAATAAAATCTTTAAAAAAAAAAAAAGTAGACACTGGGTCACAGCCCGCCCCCGGCCGTCTCTGCCAGTCCCCTAACACACCTGCCAAATTCCAGGCCCAAGACATGCCCCACGTCCTGTCCTTGACCCCAGGCTCTTGCTATGTTCACAGGGTGGGCCGTGGGTTACTGTACCCTCTCGACAGCTGCAGGCCCCCTGACCTGCTTGGCCTCGAGACTGGAACCCCAGGGGCTCCTCTGGGCCGTGTCCAGGCCTGTGGTCAGCTCCTGGCCTCCACAGGCCGTGGCACCGTGTTCACGGGGGTCCACTTCTCTCTTGTTTTCCACCAGGCTCTGGGCGGGAAACTCGCCCTCTGTCCAAGCGCTCCAACACTCAGGGGAGAGAACAGGGAACAGTCGGGCTGAAGCAGAGCCATTCCCGTGCCTCCAGCGTCCCCGATTCCACACTGGGCACGATGTGGGCTGCACGCGTGTGGTGCTGTGGCGGAGGGACTGTGGCCCTTGGGGGGCTTCAGGGCATGGCGGCAAGAGCCCCTTCCCTCCCAGCAGCATGGCAGGAGGCTGCTGTGGTGGCCCCGGCGAGAGGGTGCACGGCACAGCTGAGCCTCAGTTTCCCCTACCACAGGGTGTGAACGACTGTTACTTGAGGGTGGAGTGGGGATGACATTTAAGAGGTGAGCACAGGGAAAGCGCTGGCTCCTCAGGATGACATCAGCACCATTCCGGGCCCCCTTCCTGGGAGGACAAAGGCCACAGAGATGAAAAGAAATACCCCAGATTTCTCTCCAGGCTCAGAGCCAAACCAGAGCAAAGCCTCACACCTGTTCTTGGTTAAAACAGGTATAAATCTTACCACGTTCCTTACGTTATTTGTGTGAAACTGAGAACGTCTAGATCTTGGCTGTATTTGTTTTGAAATAGAGATGCCCCTGTAGCCGTGTTTCTGCTGGAGGGAGGCCGGGCCGTCTGGGCTGAGCGCCGTCCTTACTCCCGCCAGGCCAGGCGTGCGGCCCCCGCTCTCAAGCCGCCTTGTTAACGGCAAGGGGAACAAAGCTAATTTGAACATACTGCACAAGAAAATGTCACAGGCGTATAATCTCCAGATTATCTCCCTAGGCCTAAAAGTTAGTGATTTATACCAAAATAGTGGAAGAGAGGACCAAAGAGTGTGTTGATAGGAATTCTTTGCAGGGTCCTCAGAACAGCAACATAAAAGCTATCTTTCTGACTATGTAACACTTTTCTTCAGACAGTAGTTTCTCCCAGGGGACTTCACACTCCCTCCCTCACACAACCGACTGGGGGACGTTCAGGGTGAAAATTCTTCTTGCTCAGTGCACATCGCTACGACCAGCCAACACGGGGCAACATGCAGTGACAAACGTGCTGTAGACTGTTACCACAGTTTCACAGACAAGTTCTCTGTTTTCCCTGCTGACCCCCCTGTCCAGCGGAGGGCCCTGTGATGATGGTGAGGGATCCCAAACGAGGGGCAGATGCTCTCCTGTCCCAGGAAACGAGGTGCCAACAAACACTCAGATATAAAGTGGCACCTCAGAGAGTCAACCGCCAGAACGGGAGGGAGGGCAGGGGAGCCTGAGGCCGGGGGTGCAGAGAAAGCCCCCGTGGGCCCTGCGCTCAGCCTGCGGCAGCCGCCAATACCCCCAGGGCTGCCCAGCGAGCAGTGCCTCTCTCCAGCCTCCAGGATGGACGGCTCCAGGGGAGGGGCAGGTGGGGCAGTGCGGCCAGCCCTGGGTTCCCTGTTCCCTCTGTCCGTCCCCCGCCTTATGAGCCCCCCGTCCCCATCACCTTTCTCCCTGCTCGCCTCCAGTTCTGGGGCGTGCTTGGCAGAGCTCCGACCATCCCCAGCTAGCCTGGCCCCACACAGCAACAGATGTCCTGATCCCAGCTTCGCCTGCAGTCCTGGCCCTCGGGGTGGACTCCACCTGGACCATCCCAGAGTCGGGTGCTGATGACCCGAGTTAATGGGGAGGGCTTGTTAACATGCACTGTGAGACAGGACAGAATCCACACGGGAGCGGAGAGAGACCACACGGGCCACACCCAGACACGCTGGTGAGGGGCTCCGGGGGGCCTCGCCCACACGCATGAGGCCACACTGAGACACACTGGTGCGAGGACACAGAGGTCACACCCAGACACACGCGTGAGGGGTCAGGCAGGCCACGCCAAGGCCGAGCTAACTGACAGGTGCAACATGCAAATTACACATTTAAGATCACAGGGGCTCTGCTCTCCTGGAAGTGCACCAACTCCAAGTCTCTCTGCCCCAAGTCACCAAATAACCGGCAGACCCAGCATATTAGATGTGGCTGACGTGGCCTCTGAGCGCATTGCTGCCCCAGCACGGCCACTTCCATGCCAGGCCCTCAGGAGCGAATCCAGCCGCTCCCCGGGGCGGGCAGGGTATCCTGGAGCTCGTCCCGACGTCTCCACGCCTCGGATGCTTGCGACATCACAGCTAATCACTACTCCCCACGTTCCCCAAAGACACTGTGGACTCCTGACGGCGGGGCCTCAGGAAAACGTGCTGTCCCACAGCTGCAGGGCGGCAGCCATGGAGCGCGGAATTTCCAGAAGGGAAGACGCGCTGGGGCTGTCACTCTGCTGTGAGCCTCTGACTGCCGGACTCACAGACACACGTGTCCTACAGCGAGACGCTCTCCCCACAAAGTCGCACTGCATTTACCAGGTTAATGAGACACGCCAGCCCCCTGGGGACGCGCCATTTCACCAGCCTGTTTACCCAGATTTAGCGCAGCTTTAGATCCGCAGAAGAGCCTCCCGGCGCCACAGACACACTGCGAGACAAGCGGCAGAGACGAAAGGGGCCAAAAGCACTCATACACTTCCCCCGAAGGCCTCCCCGGGCCCCTCCTGCGGACGGTGGCGTGACCCACACCTCATCCCTACGCCTGGGCATCCTCCCACTGACCGCTGGGACGCGGAGCTCCTGGCGCTCGCCGGCAGCCCTTCTTTGGGAAGGTTATGAGCTTCCTGAACTTCTCCGTTGGTCCCAGGAAGGAGCAGAGACAGGCAGGGAGAGGCAGGGGAAGGAGCAGGGACAGGCAGGGAGAGGCAGGGGAAGCGTCCTCCAGTCCCAGGCACATCCAGGCTGTCCCGGAGGACACGCAAGGGTGTGCTCCGCTCTACGGGAACCTGGCCGCAGCCGCACGACGCACCTGTTGGGGGGCGGGCTAGTACTCAACCCACTCTGCGGCTATGAACGCTCAACCAAATCAGGAAGGAACAGAAACCAGACCGCGCTCAAGGCTTGCTGCCTGGACTCACTCTGGGGTAAACGAGACGGTGGTGGAGTTTCCAGGGGTGAGGCCGGTGCTCTTGGGGGTGGCTGCCACGATGCCCTTCCAATCCACACCGGGACACGTGGAGAACACGGGTTACTATGCAAACCAAACACTGGTAAACAGCCTGAGATGCGAGCTCGGGAAAGCCAGCGGCCAAATCTCAAGTGCTTTGAAGCATCTTCAGAAACTCTCCGTGCCAGACGCTGTTTGTGCGGCTCGTAATTACCGTGCGGCGCTGACGCAGGCTGGTCCAGACGACCGCACACGGGGGGTGTCACAGCAGCAGGTGTCCGGGGAGAATGCTGCCACTCTTGGGGAGGGCCTCGTGTGTTCAGGGTGGCTGCAGATGACCAGCCACTCTCAGACACGAGGGTCCACCTGCCACGCCACCCACGGACACGTGAGCCAGCCCTCCAGCCCTTGGCCGCCTCGGTGAACCATGCACTAGGGTAACGAGGATGCACACTTATTTTTTTTCAAGACTCTGCACTTGGGACTGGTTGGCCTGCAGCCTGGAAAAGGCAGCTGCCGTCCAGGGGAGGATGACGGGGAGCAGGTGCACGTGCAGGGCACTGAAGCCCCGCGAGAGCCACGAGGCGGCTGCTGCAGAAGCAACTGCCCAGGCTGGCACAAAGGAGCATCGCCATGGACAAATGTCAGCGTGCTATCAGAGTTGGGCAGCGTGGCAATGTGTCCAGAGCGGATACTCCTGCACACGCACCCCTCCCAGGAAGCCTGACACAGTTGCTAGGACGCAGGGCCACCCGTCTGACACTCATCCCCAAAATACACCCCCACCTGGAAAGCAATTTTTTAAAAAGATTTTATTTATTTATTTGACAGAGAGAGACAGCAAGAGAGAGAGCACAAGCAGGGGAACTGGAGAGGGAGAAGCAGGCTCCCTGCTGAGCAGAGAGCCCGACATGGGGCTCGATCCCAGGACCCTAGATCATGACCTGAGCTGAAGGCAGACGCTTAATGGCTGAGCCACCCAGGCGCCCCCTGGAAAGTGATTTTTAAACGAAATATAGTTTCAGACGTGAACTCTGTTTGAACGATGATCGTGAATCTCAAACTTCATTTGAATCAGCTTGCTTGGTTCCTCATCATTTCAGCTAAAAATCACCATTCAAAGTTCTACCGAGCCGGGGCGCCTGGGTAGCGCAGTGGTTAAGCATCTGCCTTCGGCTCAGGGCATGATCCCAGCGTTCTGGGTTCGAGCCCCACATCAGGCTCCTCCACTATGAGCCTGCTTCTTCCTCTCCCACTCCCCCTGCTTGTGTTCCCTCTCTCACTGGCTGTCTATCTCTGTCAAATAAATAAATAAAATCTTTAAAAAAAAAAAAAAAAAAAAAAAGTTCTACCGAGCCGTTAGGCTATGTGACCGGCACACGGACAGCCCAGCCGGGGGGCTCTCTGCTCCCAGGCAGGGGTGTATATAACCCCCAGGGGGCTGCCACCCTGCTCTTCCGAATGTCTCTGCGAAAGCCGTGGCCCAGCCAGCGCACAACAGGAAGCACGGTGGCGCCTGAGCACTAGGCTCCCCCTGCAGGGCTCGCGGCCCCTTGAGCACAGAACCCAGGGCGGTGCCCACACCAGGGAGTGCCCGGGGGGCGCTCCGTCCAGAGCACCGACTCTGTGGTTCGGTCTGACACGCAAACAGCACGTGGCACCCCAGAGCCGGCGTTCAAAGCCCCGTTGTACTTGGTGATTGCAGTGGGAAGAACAGAGTTGCGTGACGACCTCTGCTGTTCCTCGTGGCAGAACGCCTGGTGGGGGGGGGGGCGGTCTCCAAGGGGAGGACAGGAGGAGAAGCTGGGCTGCACCCTCGCCTCCCACCGCTGCAGGATGGCCAGGGGCTGGCCAGGTGGGGAGCAAGCCGAGGGCCCAGGAGGGAAGCATCTCCCAGGGAAGCCCGGCGGCCTCCCTCCCCTGCTTGCTCGGGGCCACCAACTGCAGGTGACAGGACGGGCTGCTGCCCAGGGAAGTGCCCGAGGCTGCTGTGCCGGGTGGCCGGTGGCAGGACCGCTAGACTCATGAGCGAGCTCCTGGGTGTCCTTCCCACTTCCGCACACATATTCTCAGGTGCGTTTTGCTGCTGTCCCACGTCCCCCTCAGGAGCAAGGAGCCGCCATGTGAGTGCTGAGGAGGCCCGGGGGGGGGGGGTGTCACGTGACCACTGGGATGGAGCCCCCTGAGCTGTCCCCTCTCCTGCAAAGGGCTTACTACCCTCCCCTTGAGGAAGCTGCCCGTTAGCTGGACAGCTGCTGCGTGTGCCTGCTGCCCACGGCAGGAGCCTGAGCTCCAGAAGCACAGGCCAGACGCTCTAACACAGCTGGAATTCGCAGTCCTATGCAGGGTGACAGCCATCTACGTCGGCCCCTGCGTGCACGCCGTCACCGGGCATCCTGACAGGCCCCTGCACGTCTGCTCGTTCAGCCTTCACGGCACGCTCGAGAGGCAAGCACTCATGAGATTCACTTCATAGACAAGGAAACGGAGGTACAGAGAGGTTAGGCAACGTGCCCGAAGTCACACAGCAAGGAAGCAGCAGAATCAGGATTCTAACCCAGGCTGTCTGCCTGCAAAACCACCACTTCCACAAGCAAGGACTGTGTCCTAAGCAACCAGCGTGCCCGTTGTCTCATCCCACTGAAAGGCAGGCCTCCCCAGCAGCTGACCACATGGGCCCCCAGCTTATGAAGGGAGCAGGGGAGGTGTGCCCCAGGGACACTGCTTAAACCTGCGTTCACTGGCTAGCTTCCAATATCAGGTCTGCACGGATTGGGAAAAACTCCGAAGACCAGCCCTGCAATCTGGGACGCCGGGGCATCACATCCACCGCGGGCTGGTGTAAACCCACCCGCCAGTTCTTCAGCTCTAATAAGACATTTTAACTAAAAACAGCCCCGCTCTCGTGAGATTCTATAAATTATCTGGGAGTACGACATTCTTGCTGAGAAACGTGAAACTGTGAGGAAGCAGGGCAGGGAACGGGAGGTCAGCCATCGTCCTCCCGATGCCCAGGGCTGACCGCTGTTCTGTCTGTTGTTGCCAAACACTGGTGTACAACGGACACCAAGTGTCTTTCTCACTCAGAGCCGTCTGCCAGGGACTGAAGGGTTGTGCCCGCCAAGTTCATGTGCTGGAACCTGATCCCTGAGTGACGACATTAGGAGGTGGGGCCTTTGGTGGTGGTTAGGTCATGAAAGGGGAGCCCCGATGCTGGAGTCAGTGCCCTTATGAAAGAGGCCTCAAAAGCGCCCTCGCCCTTCCCCCAGGTGAGGACCCAGCGAGAAGCCACCAGCTGTGAAGCAGGAAGGGGCCTTCCCGACGCCAAATCTGCCAGCACCTTGATCTTGGACTCCCAGCCTCCAGAAGTATGAGGACCATGTGTGCGCTGTGGTGGGCTGCCCGGTCTGTGGGACTCTGCCAGAGCAGACCAGCGGTAGGTAGCTGTATCTGGTCTGTACCAAGCCCACCAGTGTGGCGGGTCACAGCGCAGATGATGACGTGACAGCCGGCAGAGGACAGGGACTCACCGCTGCCCAGGTCCCCAGCTGCAGGTGCTCAGGGACCCCGCTGGGCACCCCATCTCCCACACCCACGGCAAGCACCACTCAGGCCCTCCCCGCTTCAGCAGCCCAGGCTGGGGACGCTGAGATGCGGCAGGAACCGGGGAAAGAACTCTAACATCCTTTATTTTTGAAAACGAGTAGTGTTATTTTTATCATCTTTACAAGAGATTATCACAGCCCTGCCTGGTCTGCTAAGCCCAGCGGCACCCACCACCTCGTCCTTATGCAGGCCACACGCCTAGATCGACACAAAATGTGCCCACAGGTCCCGTCTGACTCAAACAGACCAGCTGCGGACACAGGGACTTGCAACACTGCACAACACTGGCGGCCTCGCCCAATGCCGCCTCCACGCTGGACCATGGCCACTTCCTCCCGCACCGCGCTCGGGCTCCTTGTAGGGAGCGCCCTGATGGAGTCGGCTCACCTCGTCTACCTTGCCGGGACACAGACGACCAGAAACCTTCTTCTCTCAGGCACCAGNCACGTTCCTGCTGACCTGTGCTTAAAAGATGTCCTCGCTGACACACCCACCGCGAACAGCCCACATGCAGCTAACTAATCCCCATCTCTGGGGCTGAAATGCGAGCCTTCCAGCTCCCACTAGATTGGGGGTGCCCTCAGCCCACCCTGGTGTTTGTGGGTCTGACGGACCAGCCGTGGCGCCTGTGCGGATGGGCGTGTGTCTTCTGACGCCCGGGAGACGGCATCTAGCCCTCCTGTCCCCTCCCAGGGCTGCCGTTCTCTGTCCACGGAGCCCTCAGTGGTCCCATGTCTGCCCCTCCTTCCTGGGACCCCCTGGCCTGCGGCGTGCCCATGCTCCCCGAGGATCCCAGGGCTGCGATCGTCCATGCTGGTGGGCAGCCTGTCTGACGCTGGGGTTTAGAATCAAGAAGCCACATTCTGCAGCAGGTCAGTGACAAAGCTTACTCTTGATCTCAGTGTCTTGACACTAGACTCGGCTCTCCACCCCCGACTCCACCAGACAGGGTAACGAGGTGCCATCTATCAGCCCCTCACTCCCAGCCAGGGTCGTGTCACGGCTGTGGCTACGCCTGGCTCGTGCATCTGAAACAGCCACACCTTCCGGAGTCTTTCCAAGCTGCTTCAGGAAACGAGCTTCATCTGGATAGAAGTCCAGCTTTGGCTGCAGACCGTGGGCCCTGCCTGTGGTCAGACCTCTCTTGGGACCCTGCCCTGGACTGGGAGGTCCGCACTGCTCTGCAGAGCCCCCCTGTGCAGCTGCCCTACTGGCCGTCGGAGGGTTCAGTCTAGACCAGGGACAGGACGCCCACTCGGGGCTCTTGCTGCGTTGCGATGTTGGGGATGTGCACTCGGTCAGAGGACCAGCCAATGCCCAGCTTGCTCTGAAAGGTCCAGAGGCTGTGTCCTTCTTGCCCGCTTGGCTCCCGTCAGCAGCAGGGCACCCTGCACCAGGCCCCGGTTCCCAGCAGGGGCTGGCCGTCATGTCCCCATCTGCCCCTCTCTGCCAGCGGGACCCCCAGCAGAGCCCCCCCAGCAGCACGCCCACAGCCCCGGCCTCAGCCCTCCCCGGGGGGTGCGCTTCGGTCCGCTCCCAGGCCGTGGGGTATCCACTGTAGTTTGAGCTCATTCTCTTGCTCTGGTTTCCTCGGGAGGCGTTCGATCGCCCTCAGCTGAGTGTCTGGGCGCCCGCATTGTCACTAACAGGCCCCAAGCACCTCTGCGTGCAGCAAAACCCCTCCCGGGGCCCCGGCGGGCTGCCCTCCGGCAGCAGCAAGTTCGGGGAGAGCTGGCTGCTTGCGCTCAGGCTCACTTTGGGCAGCTGCTGTGTCGCTTCCCTAAACGCTTCCCTGAGCGGCTTCCCTAAACAACAGAGCTGAGGAAATACCCTGCAAAACAGGGACGTCGCAGGGTCATTCCTGCGGGCATCAGGCTGACTCCTCTGGACACAGCTGCACACACAAGGAGCTGGCGATCAGATCACGGGAGGGAAGGGACCAGTGCCGGGAGGGAGAGAACAGACGGGTGCTGAGGACTCTGCTCCTAGTCCCCGGCAGCTGGGAGTGCTCTCTCCGCATAAAGAAGCCGGAGCTGGGGGCCACGGACGCTGTAGCGCGGGTGGTGCGTGGGGTGGGTGACAACAGCCAACAGCTCCTCCATCGAGGGGGTCCCAGGGCAGGCGCGTGCTGGCCGCCACAGAGCCGACCTCAGCACCGCTGGGTCCCTGCTCTACTGCGTCCGCCTCCGACTTCCCCATGACCTGAGTGGGCAGGCCCACACCCTGCACGGCCCCGCACCCCCCCACTCCGTTGCTGGCAACAACGGTCATCGGCCCTCTGACTGTGAAATGGACAAATCAATGGGCGGGAGCAGCAACTTAATTCATGAGCAAATGTTTTTGTCTCCTGCCTCCTGTGCCCGGGGTGGGGCCTGAACCAAAGCCTCTGCACCCTGGGCCGGGCTGTCCATCGGCCCGCCCCGCCTTGCATGGGACTGCTGAGGAGCCCCGGGTCTGGCTCTGAACACACCCACCCGTTCCCAGCCGATTTCAGCTCACAGAAACTAACCCCAGCAAGACCACAGACAACTCTTCTCTCGTAAACGTCCAGGTGCTTCTTTTGCAGCAAACCCCTCCAACCTAAGAAATTACTGGTCCGTGTTTGTCCCTGCACACGTGTGGTCCCTGGGCAGCGCCTGCTCCCTGATAGACAACAGCAGAGCCCACCCTCAGGCTCCCCGATAAAATCGTGCCTCTGGCCCCCCAACCCCAGACTCAAGGGTACGCGCCCCCCCACCACCCTGAGCCGCGAGCTCCTGTCCTGCATGTGTTAACCCGTCGGTTAAAGGTTAAAGAAACAGTTTGTTCAGCCAAGGAAAACAGAACCAACGGCTAACAGCTCCTTCTCCATCAGGGAGCACGTTAAGACCTCTGATTGCACAACTGCCGAGGAACGAGGAACGGAGCAAAGAGGCAACGCAGGAGCTAGCTCCACAGGGGGCCGGCCGAGGGAGGGAAGTGAGCTGTGCAGGTAATTGACCTGTTCTTGCAGCCGCATTAAACAGTGAAAGGAAAAGGCGGGCTTAATTTAATGATGTATTTGATTTAACCCAAAGTAGCCAAAATACCGTCCTTTCAACATACCATAAAAGAGGCGAGGTGCCTGGGTGGCTCAGTCAGTGAAGCGTCTGCTTTCAGCTCAGGTCATGATCCCGGGGTCCCAGGGTCCTAGGATCGAGTCCCATGTCAGGCTCCCTGTTCAGCGGGGAGCCTGCTTCTCCCTGTCCCTCTGCTTCTGTGCTTTCCCTGTTTCTCTCTCTCTCTCAAATAAGTAAATAAAATCTTAAAAAAAAAAAAAAAAAGGTGCAGAGAAGCCGCTCATGCCGCCTTTCCTGCACGTCGGTGAACTCTGGTGCCTCCCTACTCAGCCGCTCACTTCCAAGGGCTCAACAGCCATGTGTGGCCGTGGCATTCGACGTTGGACCATGGGGCTCTGCCAAAGGTTACTCAAGTGACATTCGTGGCAGCCAACAGCCTCTGGCCCCCTGACCAGGGAGACCGCAGAGACCCAGAAAGCACTCTGCTACGTGGCCTGACAGATTCCAGAGGGGAGTTCCCAGCCCTGGAGACGGCGCTAAGACAGATCCAAACACCTTATTTCCCCAGGCTTCGCCTTTGCTTTGGAGCTCAGGGTTAGGACGGACGAGCCACGAGGACTCGCCTGCAAAGCAAAGGTGGGGGGTGCTCCCTGGGTAAGTAACCCAGACAGTGCCTCCTCCTCCCCAGGAAGGCCCATGGTTCTGCTGCAGGGGCACAGCACGCCCGGCCCTTACCTGGGGCCTCCCTGGGCCAGGAGAGCCGTGGTCTCTTGAAATCCATGGAGTGCCCCGGAGGCGCTGGCTTTTATCCTGCCCTGGCTCCTCCCCGTCGGAGCCGCAGGGAGGCGGGGTCTCTGAGGGTGTCCTTTTCACCCATGACCTACACTCTGCAACCAGGAGGCAGAAACAGCCAGCAGCGTGGCCTAGGGCAACTGCTGCCCACGTCTAGCTGGACCGGCCCCAGTCGGGGCAAGGGAGCGACTGGGGAACAGCCCTGCTGGAGACGGAGGCTGTGGCCCTTCTCTTTTTATTTGCACAGAGCCGGAAAGCCAGGACCTGACTAGCCCCCACACCTAAGGACAGAAATGCAAGTCCCCGCCAGTAGGACCGCCAGTGTGCGGAGCACAGTGAGGAGGGAGACCCGAGGAGAATGGGCAGGACGCATCTTCTAGCAAACTCAGGTCAAAGGTTCTGGAATACGGGCTACTCTGCAATGTGGTGGGAAGGAGTGGGCTGCCCACCCACAGTCCACTGTCCCTCGCTTCTGTACCAACAGGACAGACGTCCTGTGAGGCAGGCCACCGCCGGCCAAGCAGGGAAGGTCCCAGTCCCCTGTGCCCGGGGCAGGAGTGTCTGGCCTGGGAGATGAAAGCCACTAGGAAATGGCCCAGACATGCTCTTCTCCTTCCTGCCTGGAATGCAGACGAAAGGGCCAGGGGGAAGCAGCCCTCCTGAGACCAGCCAGTCGTCGTCAGGGGGACAGAAGCTGCAGGCGGAGGAGGAGGTCAGAGGGAGCCTGGTCCCTGTGGTCCACGGAGTGCAGCCCGGCCTGCCCCAGGCTTGCTGGTAATGGGACAGAAACAGGCCTGAGCTGATTGGTCGCTGCGCTCAGACAGGGACCAAATCTGCTCCCCACAGGCATGGAACCCTGCAGCACAGGAGTCCTGCATCAGCAAAAACTATCCTGAGCTGCGTAGCCCACCCCCCAAGCCCGGTTCACGAACACGGAGATGCACCCAATCCCAGGTCCCGTCCTTGAGGCAGGAAGATGAGGTCTGCTCCGGAGCAGTTCCCAGAGGGGAGCTTCAGTCCACAGACAGCCCCGGGGGCTGCGCCCAGCATGGCCCTGGGGACGGTGCACCCCATCCTGCCTCGAAGCCCCCGTGATCTCCTGGCCCCTTTTCTCCTCAGGCCCGTGGAATGCCGCCGGCAGCTGGTCTCCTCAGGAGGCCGGGCAGGGGCTCCCTCCCCAAGCAGGGCCCAGCTCAGAGTACCCTGAGTCCCGAGTCACACTGACAAGACAGGCTCCTCCACGCACAGCCCCCCGAGGGCCACACTTGCCCCCCTGTGCGCCCCCGCTGGTCGGCCGAGAAGCCACCCCACCCAAGGTCTGCCAGGCGCCGGGCTGGTGTTCACCCCAGAGCCCCCAGCAGCCCCTCCCACCGCACAGGGCGCTCTGCCCCCGGGACAGGAGCCCCCAGTGATGCCTTACAACGCCCCCTGTGGCACATACGGATATTTTTAATTTGGACAAACACAAAAAAACAAATCTCACGCACCTGTGGACCTACCACGGAGATGAAACGTTTGTCAAATTGTTTCAGATCTTTGTTTCTAGAGAAAGCTTTGTGTGTCTGAGTGTGTGCACACGCGTGTGCACGTATGTGCTGTGCATATGGGGGTGTGCACATACATGTGTACATGTCTCTGTGTGCACGTGTGTGGGCGCACTGGGCTGTGTGTAGTGTGCGTGTGGGACGTGTATGAGTGTGTCACGTGTGCTGTGGGTACATCTAGGACACACAAGAAGTGAGTCTGTGTTTCCTCCTGGACCCCGCCCTGGAGCTCAGGACATCTGTGGGTCCTGCTGGGACCTGTGAAGCTGGGGCCACCCCGTGTCCATCCGTCCACAGAAAAGGGGGCTCTAGCGCAGCCTCCTGCCCTCGGCCACAGGTCACGTAGTGTCCAGTTGGCCCCAGCCTGCAGGATACGTGCCAACTAGCTGTGCCTATCACCCCGCGCCTTGTCCTGGACTGCAGCTGTCCTCACTGTGTCATGGAGAGGTGAACCCTGAACACCCCGTTGGCCGTGGCGGCGCCCTGCGGCAAGTGAATCTGGGCCAGCCAGCAAGGCTACTCACCTCCCTGGAGATCACAGCCGTGCGGCCACCGCGCTCACACGCAACCCACCCACTCACTGGGCTCCTTCACGCCTTGGCCTCCCGTTCCTCCTCTTCCTCCCCGTCTTCCCATGTGTATCTGGCCAGCCTCGGCCGTCCTTCCTCTGGCTTCCAGAACCTCTCGACAATGCTGTGCTGGGTGGTCTGGTGGCGGCATGCTCACCGTGGCCTCCCCCAGAACTACTCCTCCACCTTCCCTGCAGCCAGAGGCACCACCAGGAGCCCAGCGATGCACGGTCCTGATTCCCTCCCAACACACACGTGTACACCATGCACGACACACAATCCCTTTCACACACACCCAGTCACCCCCGCACACACATGCACACACTCGAACCATGGCAAGCCTGGCTGCTCCCCACCCCCCACTGCCACGAGCCCCATCACCTTCTGACCTCCATGCCTGTCCCCTGCAATCCACCAGGCTCTCTCTGCCCCGGGAAGATCACAGAAATTTGTTCAGACCATCGCCTCCCCTCCTACCTGCGGGAACGCAGCCCTCACATGTGTCTGGGTCACTTCCCCCACAGCCTGTGCCCTCCACAGGCGCTGAGGTCTGTGGGCCGTTCACCTCTGCCCAGAGGGGCACCTGGCAAGTGGCAGGCCCTCGACCAAAGTCAGTAGATTGTTAAATGAGCATGGGCTACCTGATGGCGGGGTGGGGTGGCCTGCCCTCCCCTGGCCACCGGGGGGCCTGACTTCCTGGGGACGCCTCCCAGGGGGGCCTTGGCAAGTCCACGGCCATGGTGATCCAGGTCCCCACCCTTCGCCGACAAACCACACTGGACACCACGGCTCCAAACCCGGAGATCGACGGAAACTTTCCAGCAAAGTCTGTCTTCACTTCAAAGCTGTTTGGGTTTTCAAAGCATAACAGGCACGGTTCTTCATGAGCAATTTGACTTCTGAGAAAGACAGCTCGGGTTGCTACCTGTGCTGTGTCCCCGGCACGTGCGGCATTGGGTCACGACACAGAGAAAACACCCCAGCGCTTACTGGACGTCTTACTGGAACCAACAGTCAAAGCCTCCCTCCTCACCTGACGGTCCCTCTCCTTCTGCTGACATCACGGGATTAAGTTTAATTTACAAAAGGGGAAATCTTTATTTGACAAAATTTAGCCCAAATAAAGAAGACTACGTTCTCTTGTAAATCTTTACAAACGACATTTTGAGAGAAATCAGTAAGAAGAAATCCTGGCACCTGCATGTTCTGCTGGTCAGCCACAGTCCCCCTGGACCCGCCGCGCGTTCTCCACCGGTCGCACGTCCAGGCCTCGCCCATCCCGACACTCTCGTGACACAGCGATGAGCTCCGTCCCTGGAAAACTTAGAGAATCAGCGGCAGGGAGCTAATTACTGATCATCGAAAGGACAGCCGTCATCCCCTAGTGTTCTGTTACCACTGAAAACAACGTGTCAAAGGCACCGAGTAACTGAAGTGTTCCAAATTTGCTCATTGCCGTGATAAAGCCTAAAGCCTCATCAAGTTCTTCGCACCCCAGTGCTGGGACGGGACCGGCAGCTCAGCCCGGAGTCTCGCACGCATATGGGAAGACGCGCACACACGAGCACCGAGACACCCACAGCGCACCTGCCAGCGGCGGGAAGGGTCCCCATGCTCGGGGGTGCTGGCGGGGAACGTGGAGGGAAGGCTCTCGGCGTGGACTGAACATGCACCCGCCAGGCCGTCCGCGGTCACAGCCACGTAACAGAATCAACACGTGGCTGTGCGTCCTGGGAGAGGCAGGGCTCGCAAGTGATAGGCACACAAAACAACAGCCAGCCTGCAATTTGCTCCGAGGCCACTTCTCCAGGCTCCAGCTTTGCAGACGGCGCCCAGAGCCCGTCTCCAGAACCGCGGTGAGGACCTGGGGAGAGCTCAGAAGTGCTGTGCGCCCGGGAAACGAGGGTTTGAAAACACGGTCGAACCAAAGTCCTGGTTCTAAGGTCTTTTTAGGAAGAAAGTAGGGACACCGATGAGCCTGAGTGAGGCCAACCACACGCCCCAATACTGTGAGGACGCCACTGCAAGAGCACGGCGGGTAGATGGAGCTAACGGACGTCAGCCCAAGAGAAGGCAGTAAAACGAGGGGCGAGGATGCGGACGACGGCGGCGTGAGGCAGGACATCCACACGTCTCAGCGACCATAACAAGGACAAACAGAGCTGAGCGCAGCATCCGCGAGACGTGCGGGAGACAGACGAGCCCGGACACCGAGCCACAGAAGACAGAAGCTCAAGGCCACAGAAATGACGCCCGAACACCCACACGAGAGGGCCGCGGAATCGAAGCAAACTGGTAAAACGGGCTCCAGGCGGGAGGTCCCGGAGAGATGGACGGAAGCTGATGGAGACAGGCGGGGGCCGTGCCCGAGCCACCACAGGAAGGGTGACCGCACACAGGGACACGCGGCTAGTGGGTATCAGGCAGCCCCCAGTCGAAGCGTACCTTCCCAGCTACCAGGTCAATACCACCAAACACAAAAACAAAACCTAAAAAAAAACCCAGAAAGGCTAAAAACAGGGACCACATACAAAAAGATGTGTGTTTTGTGCACGTGCACACATTTTATCTGTAACTCTCCGAATACGACCAAAGTAACAAGAGCACTAATCCAAACAGGGGGACGGGCAGAGATCCCCTGCGGAAAGGGAACTGTTTTCACACCGGCTCACAGAATGAAATCAAGCTCTGCTACATATAAGAGAAATACCTCAACCAAAGCAATTTAGCAGGGTTGGAAATAATGTGTACTAGGAAAATGCAAAATGGAAAAAATAGGATTCAGAATCTCAGTAGTGGACAGTAGACGGTCAGACCTGGTGAAATGAAATGAGACAAAGCAGGAATATTTGTGACGCGAGGACCTCAAATTCCTGAGGAACACAGAACAGTTTCATCTCTGCACCAAATAACCCACGGCACACTTCACAGAGCAGAGGTCACAGGGGTCGCTGGAGAACAGATCACAGCACGCTAACACAGGGAGACACGGACCCGTCTCTTTCAATCCGAGGAAGAACAGTGGCCAAGAGCTCTGTGAGGCGGCAGGAGGCATAAGCAGGGAGGCTCAAGAGGTGGGTGTAGGCCTCTGGCACTAACCCTTTCGCTAGTGACAAACGCCGCACATCCTTTCACCTGCCCAAGGGGACATTCGCAAATCAAGCAACAAGAAATAATCAACAAAGTCCAAATCCTATTTGAAGTGCAGACAATATTCGCTAGAAACTAATAACAAAATCAGAAAACAGGGCCTTTCCCCTGAGAGGTGACCATCCTCCCCTTAGACGGTCCTCTCCGGGGGCATAGAAACCAAGACTGCATGATTTCTAAAAAGCACAACGAAACTGTGGCTGTACTTAGAAGAGAAGTTATCACATTAGGTATTTGGGTCTTTAGGAATGAAATCACAAAAATAAGACAATCCAGCCTCCAACTCGAAAAGCTGAAAGAGAATTTTAAAGTTGGGAAGGAATTAATAAGAGTAAAAGCAAACAGTGAGTTTAAAAAATTCTAATTAGGGGGCGCCTGGGTGACTCAGTCGTTAAGCGTCTGCCTTTGGCTCAGGGCGTGATCCCCGCGTTCTAGGATCGAGCCCCACGTCAGGCTCCCTGCTGTGAGCCTGCTTCTTCCTCTCCCACTCCCCCTGCTTGTGTTCCCTCTCTCGCTGGCTGTCTCTCTGTCAAATAAATAAATAAAATCTTTAAAAAAAAATTCTAATTAGTAGCCAAACTTGAAAAAAAATCAATAAAAGTTAAGTCACCCAGAGCAATAAAAACTAATCAAGAAAAAGTAGAACAAAAATACACAAAATAAGAAACAGGGAATAACCATCAAAAGAAAACATTTTTTTAAAATCATGGAAATAATTGCATATGTCTATGCAAATAAATTTGAAAGCCTAGATGACATGGATATTTTCCACAAAGAAAGTGACCACAAAAAAGATAGAAACTTTAAGCAGACCTACTTTTTAAAAAAGATTTCTTTCTTTCTTTATTTGAGAGAGAGAGAGCATACAAGCAGGAGGGGTAGAGAGAGAGAGAATCCGAAGCAGATTCCCCACTGAGTGCAGAGCCCCATGCGGGCTCGATCCCAGGACCCTGAGATTATGACCTGAGCTGAAACCAAGAGTCAGACACTGAACCCACTGAGCAACCCACGTGCCCCAAAGCAGACCTATTTTTATAGAATGAAAAGATACCTGTCAGTTACTTCTAACGAAAGATGCTAAACTCAGATGATTTTACAAGGGAATTCTACCAATCCTCTCGGATTATCTTCATACTATTTAACCTTTTCCAGAACATAGAGAAAGACAGAAAACGTCCAAATGCCTTTTACAAAGACAACACAGCACTGAATGCACACGTGGGAAAGAACGCGGCAGAAGGAAGCCTGTCTACATCGATGGCTCCCATGCATGATGCAAGGACCCTGGGGTCCCTGAGCCCCCAGCTGGGGACATGAAAGTCCCCTGTTTTCCCATTACGTCTTGATAAGGCAGAACTGTCTTTATAAACTTCAACCAAACAACACAGACTGAATTCAGAAGCAGGCAACTTTGGCTGCCTCTTCTGTTGCCAGACATGAGAGAGACTCGTAAAAAATCCAAAATTGTGCCATTCTCCTCACTCCCTAAGTTCAGTTGTGGAAAATGTAGTTTTTCTTTATAAAAAAGATTATTTGTGTTCATATGGAATCAGTTTATTGCATCTATTTTAAATGGATTATTAAATAAATATTTTTAAATGTTCTCAGTGTTAATTTCTAAAATAGTCTACATGGACAGTAGGATTTCTTGACCACAATACTGCCGAGATTTTGGACCAGAAGACTTTGTTATGGGAGCCGTCCTGTGCATGGCAGGCTCTCCACCAGCATCCCTGCCTGCCCACTGGTTGCCAGGAATGACACCCTGCACCACCAGCCGCGTTAACCAAGAACATCTCCTGACGTTGCCAAATGTCCCCTTGGCGGTGACAGGGTCAATCAGCCCCAGCTGAGACCCACAATAGAGATGACTCACACAGACACACAAAAAGCTCTCTGCAGTCCTCAGTAATTTTAAGAGCATAAAGAGAACAAAAGTTTGAGAACCACTACTCTTTGCTTACGAATATGAATATAAAAATTGGTTTAAAAAGTTATTAGCAAGCCAACTCTAATAGCATGTTAGAAAGACAATACCTCATGACCAAGTGGGGTTTGGTCCATGAATGCAAGGATGGTTTGATATTGGGAAATCTATTAATAAAATTCTCTATATCTCTTTAACAAGAATGCTGGGCCAGTAATTTAACAAAATTCAACCTCACTTCCTGACAAAAACACTCAATAAAGTAAGAGTCAATTTGAAATATCCTACGTACTCGTTACATGCTTCCCTGCAAGGTGATAATATTTCAGCCCCAAAGCCAGCACTCGACTCAGCAGAGAAGCACGAGAGGCATCCCAGCGGATGCCAGGAACAAGACGAGCGGCCGTGACCTCCGTGGCCATGTGCGTGGATGTGGACGGAATGCTCACTACAGACATGATTCCTGCCATAGCAGCATGAAAGCAGACAAAAACCATCATGACCAAATCTGGTTTATACCAGGACTCAGGAATGGTTTACTATAGAAAATCAGTGAGTCTAACTATTGACAATAAGAAGTAAAAGAAAAAACGTGTTTCATGAGATTCCAGAAAAGCTCAGCTCCCCTCATCCACCGTCGAGGCTTCTGTTCCCCAGAGAACTCGCTGCAGCCACTGTGTTAAGACCAGGAAAGAGAGGGGCGCCTGGGTGGCACAGCAGTTAAGCATCTGCCTTCGCCTCAGGGCGTGATCCCGGCGTTATGGGATCGAGCCCCACATCAGGCTCCTCCTCTATGAGCCTGCTTCTTCCTCTCCCACTCCCCCTGCTTGTGTTCCCTCTCTCGCTGGCTGTCTCTATCTCTGTCAAATAAATAAGTAAAATCTTTGAAAAAAAAAAAAAGACCAGGAAAGAGAGAAGGAAGCAAGCTTTCATCGTCCAAGATGACACGTCTATGTGCTCTGAAACCCCACAAGTTCTCGGGGCAGTTCCGAGTTTCAGTGGGTTACCCAGAGCACCAGCACAGTTCCCCCCACGGCGCCATCTTCCCTCCTCTCCGGGTCTGCTTCCCTTCCTTCCCCTTCCTTTTGGAGGCCAAGGAGGAGAGCAAAGGCACACTCAAGAGGAGAGGTGGCCGCACGTGGGTGCCCTCGCTGGCCTGGCCTGCTGGGACACACTTCTGGGCCCTGGTACCCTCTCTTCAGCATCTGGGGCTGGAGAGGGAAGCCTGGCCGCCTGGCCTTGGCCCGGTGTGTCTGTGGACACACCTCCTGAGTTTGATTCATATGGAGGTGAGGAGACATGCTCAGGCAATGCCAGGAGCCAGGCCCAAGAGGGTGGCTCGCGTGACCCCCAGGCCACAGGTGACATGCCTCCCGGCCACCCTGCCCTCAGTCCTTCTGTCTCAACTAGAAGCCCGTGGGGTAAAGCCTAATGGCAGGCCAGCCCTGCTGGTGCTCCCAGGCACAGCAACTCAAGCAGTGCTCTCAGTCTTCAGGTCTATTCAGCAAGGACAGGAGTTGCCCAGCAGAGACTGCACCCCGACTCGGTGGCTGGTTACAACAGAGTCACGCAGAAGCCACAGCCCCGTTCTGTCTCTGCTGCCCTGGCCCTCACACGCTGGACAGACTGCAGCTCAGCTAACGAACGCTGTGACCCCATCCGTCCATGCACGTGAGCACGCACACCTCCCCTTACATGTGTTCCAATAGGGGAATACAGTGTGGAATGTTCCAGAAAACAGACACCTGCTCAGTGGAAGGGAATCGGCCCAGGTCACTGTCCATCTACAGCCTCCTGTCATCTTCGCAACTTACACACAGTACGAGCCACACACAGAAACGGAGAGCTTGGGCCACAGAGCAGGAGGCGAAGTCCACGTTCACGAGGCCAGGCAAGGGGCCAGGCGGGGCTTGGACGCTGCAGAGCCTGAGGCCCCTCGTCACCCTCCACAGACGCCGCCTCTACTGTGCTCACCTGGCCAGCCCCTCAATACAGGAACAAGTGCACTGCAAGGCTTTCGGAAGCCCGCACACACACTTCAGTCTGGAAGGCATACTCTGGTTCTGGGAAGCTGGTAATGGATAAGCGTGCTCTGGCACGATCGTGCACACATGTCCTACAGCGTGTGGTGCACGTGCACCTGCATACACACACCAGGCTCCTGACCACGTGCGAAGGGGGAAGGTGTCGAAATGAAGCAGAGCTGTGTGTGGTAAAAAAAATCCAGGCCAAGTTACAATCAGTGGCGCATATATTATGACATATAAACATGTTTTTGAAAACTCTGTGCGTGTATGTATGTTTTTATATGTATTTTTACAAGTTCTGGAAGAATCGACCACAGTCAGGAAAAAGAGTGGGACTTGCAGTAGAATAAAGACTGAAATCTTTTTTTCATTTTTTTTTTAATAATGATTTTTTATTATATTATGTTAGTCACCATACAGTACATCCCCGGTTTTCGATGTAAGGCTCGATGATTCATTAGTTGTGTATAACACCCATTGCACCATGCAATATGTGCCCTCCTTACTACCCATCACCATGGACCACAATTTCTTAATCCAGTCATCTGTTGAAGGGCATCTTGGCTCCTTCCACAATTTAGCTATTGTGGACATTGCTGCTATGAACATTGGGGTGCATATGGCCCTTCTCTTTACTACGTCTGTATCATTGGGGTAAACACCCAGTAGTGCAATGGCTGGATCATAGGGTAGCTCAATTTTTAACTTTTTAAGGGACCTCCACACTGTTTTCCAGAGTGGCTGGACCAACTTGCATTCCCACCAACAATGTAGGAGGGATCCCCTTTCTCCACATCCTCTCCAACAATTGTTGTTTCTTGCCTTGTCTATTTTTGCCATTCTAACTGGCGTAAGGTGGTATCTCAGTGTGGTTTTGATTTGAATTTCCTTGATGGCTAATGATTTTGAACATTTTTTCATGTGTCTGTTAGCCATTTGTATGTCTTCATTGGAAAAGTGTCTGTTCATATCTTCTGCCCATTTTTTGATTTGTTTATTTGTTTCTCGTGTATTGAGTTTGAGAAGTTCTTTGTAGATCTTGGATACCAGTCCTTTATCTGTAGTGTCATTTGCAAATATATTCTCCCATTCCGTTGGCTGCCTCTTAGTTTTTCTGACTGTTTCCTTGGCTGTGCAGAAACTTTTAATCTTGATGAAGTCCCATAAATTCATTTTATCTTTTGTTTCTCTTGCCTTTGGGGATGTATCATGAAAAAGGTTGCTTTGGCCGATGTCGTAGAGGTTGCTGCCTATGTTCTCCTCTAGAATTTTGATGGATTCCTGTCTCACATCGAGGTCTTTCATCCATTTGGAGTTTATTTTTGTGTATGGTGTGAGATAGTGGTCAAGTTTCATTCTTTTGCATGTAGCTGTCCAATTTTCCCAGCACCATTGATTGAAGAGACTGTCTTTTTCCCACCGGATGTTTTTTCCTGCTTTATCAAATATTAGTTGCCCAAAGAGCTGAGGGTCCATTTCTGGGCTCTCTATTCTGTTCCATTGGTCTATGTGTCTGTTTTTGTGCCAGTACCATGCTGTCTTTGTGATCACAGCTTTGTAGTACAGCTCGAAATCCGGCATTGTGATGCCCCCAGCTTTGTTTTTCCTTTTCAGCAGTTCCTTGGAGATTCGGGGTCTTTTCTGGTTCCATACAAATTTAAGGACTATTTGTTCCAGTTCTTTGAAAAACGTTCTCGGTATTTTGATCGGGATAGCATTGAAAGTGTAGATTGCTCTGGGTAGCATGGACATTTTAACTATGTTAATTCTTCCGATCCATGAGCATGGAATATCTTTCCATCTTTTTATGTCTTCCTCAATGAAAGACTGAAATCTTGGTTACATATTAGATTTGGTTCTGTGCTCAATTTTCACAAGCATGCATTACTTTTATAATTAAAATTTAAATATTAAGGAAAAAAATATCTTGCTTGCTTATTAAGTTCTAACCTTTCGTCTGTACGGTGGTAACAATAGTCTAACCAATTACCCTGAACGCTGATAAGATTTGTTTTTTCAGGATAAAAGCTTACCCTTCAGGATATCTGTCTTCTCTAGACACAACTTGGCCGGTCAAAGTCTGAGCCCTTTGCTTGGCCCCCTCGTACCACCTTCAGGGTGGAGAGAATTCCTCCTCACACAGCAGTGGGAACCACACCCAGAGCCCCAGGCACCTGGAGCCCCAGGCACCCCGGCCTCCTGCCTCCCGTGCTGCCTTGGAGAGCAATCCCTCCCTCTGTCCTCTGCGGTCGTAGCTAGGAAGGCGCCTCCCCGCGTCACGGCCTCGGATGAGGTTCACAGGACACACGGGCCACAGCGGGTTGGCGTGAGCTGTGAGGCCCTTCGCCCTCTTTGGGGCACACGTCACACTGCATGATGGGCCAGTGCCCCGCAGCTGCACGCCCTCGTCAGCCCTGGCTCTGTACAGACGCCACATTGGTGGGTTCTAATTTTCAGTTCTCTGATGACTAATCAAGTTGCACACCTGTTTTCATGTGTTCTTAGGTATTTGGACATCTTTTGAGAGGTGCCAGTCAAGTCGTAAATGAGTGATTCACTCTATTTCCATGTTGAGGATACTTAGCTTTGTGGGGGTGGTGGCCGTAGCCGGCGTCTGTATCACCTGCTTAGTTTTGCTCTGCCTTCCCTACACGTGCGACTTAAGAAACAAACAGAAGAACGGAGGGGAAGGGAAGGAAAAATAAAATAAGACTAAAACAGAGAGGGAGACAAACTATAAGAGACTCTCAACTCTAGGAAACAAACAGGGCTGCTGGAGGGGAGGGGGCGGGGGATGGGGTCACCGGGTGATGGGTGTTCAGGAGGGCACTTGATGTCATGAGCACTGGGTGTTACATGCAACTGATGAATCACTGACCTCTACCCGTGAAACTTTAAAAAATAAAAAAAAGTGGTTCACTGTTTATATACACACAGACCTAAAAGTCTTTTGGCTGGTGAATGTTGATTAAATCTTACTGGATGTTGGTTGTAAGTCACATCTGGGAAGTGTCCCACAGCTATTACCAATCCCGGAAAGCACAATGCTTCCAACCTGCCAGCCTCCTCCCCTTCTTTCTGCCAGCACTCAAGTGTTACTTTGCAGTCCCCGTCCCCAGAAATGAGGGAGATCAATCTGATTTCCAAATCCGACCTCCCCAAATTCCATCTTGCCAGGAGAGGTCTGGCTGATGGCTAGTGACCCTTGGCCACTCTCCCCCAGAAACAAACCGTCGTCAGGACACGTGCCCGCCGTGCACGATGCAACATGCTTCATGGATCCCAAGGCTCTCAGCGGCTGTGCACAGGGGTCCACACCACTGGCCGGAGCACCGAGGAGGGAGAGAACCTCTAGGCCTGAGCATAGCGCCGCCGTGACCAGACCATCATCAAAGGAAAGGCACGCACTGGGAGTTCAACCGGAGGCTACAGTATGGTTTGATTTTCTTTTGCAGGCAATAGTAGCTTGCAACAATTTCACAGTCGAGACCACAAGCAGTGTTATTAAATCAGTAACAAGTGAAGAAAAGCAAATGACCGTTTGCTGATTCAGAGCGCTGGAGAGCTGAGGATGAGCGGCTCAGAGGGTGGTTAGTGTGTACCACGCCTACATCACCGCCTAGCAAATAAGGGCTCGTAATGAAACACCGCACTCTAGGCTCACCGTAAACACAGTAACTTCAGCGTGAACGCTAGAGAGGTGCCCTCAGTTCCCGCACTACAGCACCTGCATTTTATACAAGCCACGACTTCACGTGTAGAAAGTCTGAGGCCGGCACAGGGCTCCATCAACCCCACTCAAACCCTAAAAGTGGCTTGTTTTTACCAAATGGTAGGTCTCAGCACACTGTTGTAATTACCCCTCAGAACGTCAAACTTCCTGCCCACAGTGTCTGGGCCTCGTCTCTGCAGAAAGCTCTCGCAGGACAGCTCGCTCCCAGGCCCAGAGGAGACCAGGCAGGCGGAGGCCCTGTGCTCACCGCTCGATTGATAGGCCCCTGTCACTCAGTCACCCAGTGGTGGCAGACCCCAGGAATGAGCGTGGGCACAGGAGGGAAGCTGAGAGCTGGAGTTGGGACACGGAGGATGGGAGAGAGGCCTGGGTCACTGGAGGCCACACTGAGGCACAGGCTCTGTCCTCAGGCCCAGACGAACCAGCACCCACCAGATCGGGTGTTCTCCACCAACTCCGCTG
Organism: Ursus maritimus; assembly: GCF_017311325.1. NCBI lineage: Eukaryota > Metazoa > Chordata > Mammalia > Carnivora > Ursidae > Ursus > Ursus maritimus. The sequence goes on from NW_024426552.1 coordinate 2,461,660, forward strand.
GTTGTCACTGGGCTTGGCGGGGGGGGGGGGGGGGGGGGGGCGTGGG
>NW_024426552.1:2461715-2484818 GCF_017311325.1 Ursus maritimus
GTCGTGGGGGGGGGGGGGGGGGTGGCGGCCCATGGGAGCAGACCACCCAATGCAAACGTGGACTCTCCTTGTGGCAAACACGCACACTGGCCTCCAGGTCACCCGTCCATCCCTGGATGTCAAAGCTGGATGGCCGCCACTCCGTCTCCCGACAAACAGACTCCTGGCCTTCCAGGTCCGCTAACAGAGTCCGGGTCCGGCTCTGCACGGTGCCAGTGGCTGCTGCACCCCCACAGGAGGCCCTGGACCCGGCGCTGCTTTCAGCGTGGCCCGTTTCCAACTCATCCCTCCCAGGAAAGAACAGAAGGGGAAAGCACATGACCAGAACTTTATCAGTGGATTTTGGACAAACAGGGACTGGTTATAATAAATACCCTTCTGGCCACAGGAAACCTTTCAAGCCTACAGCTGCTCAAGAAAATCAGCCGACGATGCAGGAAGTTCTGGCTGTGCCTCCCATGGTTCCCTCCCATGGTTGCCATGTGCCGTGGAGGCTGGACTGGCAGGGGTGTGCTCCTGCCTGGGTGCCCACGTCTGCCTGCAAGAGCCAGCTCCAGATCGCGGGCAACCCACTCCAGCACTACTGCAGGGACCGGAGATCACCCGCGCGCACACACACCCGTGCACACACACCCACGCATACCTGCACGCACACCCGCACACGCACACATCCATGCACACCCCCCCACACACACCCACGCGCACACACCTGTGCGCACACAGGCACCCGTGCACACCCGTGTGCACACACCCACGTGTGCACACACCTGTGCACACACACACACCCGTGCACACACCCCCACACCTCCATTTCCTGACTCCCCAAGGCACAGGGGCAGCAGAGCCAGCGGGACAATGGTCCTTACAGTCTCCAATGTGAAGGTCTGCAAGTGAGAGGCACAAAGACAACTGTATGTACGCAGGACTGGAAAACCACATGCTGGCCGGAGCACATGCCATTACCCCCAAATCAAAAGAAGCGCCCCTCAGAAACGCTCAGAGCGGTCATGAAGATGCCCCGACTAAGGCACAACTAGGGATATGGCGTATTCGGGGCCCTTTCAAGCGCCGTTCCTCCCTTCCCACTGCCTGATAAGAGGCCCAACAGACGGCTCAGAAATGAGCAAACCCAGAGAGACCCAGAGGTCACAGGCTGGGAAAGACCAAAGCAACGTCCCCGTCCCCCGCAGGTGCAGGGACAGCTGAAGCTGGGCCGGCTCCTCTGGTGTGGAGCAGAACAGCCTCCGGCCCCTCTGGAGGCAGAGGCCCCGCTACGCCCCCCACACGGAGCCCTGCTGGCAGCCTCCCCACTGGCCCCGCTCTGACCCGGGACCCACGGAGCAGCAGTGCAGGCGTACTGGCTAATCGCAGCTCTTGTTTCAGTTTGTTTTAAACTGCGGCAAAACATACAAAAATTTCCCATCTTAACCATTTCTAGGTGTCCAGCTCGGTGGTGTTAAGTCCATTCAGGCTGTTGTGCCACCACCCCCACCATTCACGTCCAGGACTCTGCACGTCCCCGAACAGGAGCTCCGTCCCCAGGAAACACTGCCTGCCCTGCCCCTACCCCCAGTCTGGCTCCCACTGCTGCCGGCCTCTGTGGCTCAGATGCTCCGGGGACCGCGTATAAGTGGACTCACAGGCTTTGTACTCTCGTGTCTGGACCCGTCACTGAGCGTGATGTCGTCAAGGTCCAGCGTGCTGTAGCAGGGCCAGAACTTCGTTTCTAAGGCTGAAAAAGGGTCCCCTGTACGTGCAGAACACATTTCTTCTTCTGTAGGTCTACATGGTGTCCAACAGATCCGGCTCCGTTTGTTGAAAATACTAGCATTTCCCCATTGAATCACGTTGGCACTTTCGCTGGAAGTCCATGGACTGTAAACGTGTGGGCTTGCTTCTGGAATCTGTTCTGTCCCGTTGGTCTGCGTGTATACCTTTCTGCCACTTCCACCATGTCTACATTGCTATAGCCATGGAGAAAGTCTTAAAATCAGGTAGTCTTCTGTCTCTTCAAAATCATTCTGGCACTTCTAGGTCCTTGGATTTCTGTATAAATTTTAGAATAAGCTTGTAAATTTCTACAAAAGCCCTTGCGAGGATTTTGATTGTGATTACACTGAATCTATAGATCAGTTTTGGTAGAATTAACATTTCATTAACATTGGGCCTTCTGGCCAATAACAGACCAGGTCTTCCCATTTAGTCTTTAATTTCTCAACACACTTACATTTATCCCTAAGAATTTTATATTTTTGAAGCTCTTATCAATGGTGTTTTATTATATTTTTAATTGTTCAATGCTAGTATACAGAAATAGAATTTTGTTAGATTGACTTTATACCCTATAAATTCACTAAACCCACCTAGTCTAGTAGCTTTTTTATAGATTTTTAAGGATTTTCCACATAAACCATCATGCCACCTGTGAATAAAGACAATTTTATTTCTTTTCCATTCTGTACATCCTTATTTATTTTTCTTGCCGTACTTTTCTAGTATAATGTTGAGCAAAAGTAGTGAGAGAGACATCCTTGCCTTGCTCCCAATTCGAGAAGGAAAGCCCTTGTTCTCCCACCATTATGTATGGTGCTAGCTGTAGGTTTGCCCAGGTGCCCTTTATGAGACTTGGATGCCCACTTCTAGACTGCTGAGAGCTTGGGGGTTTTTAGCATAAATGAGTATTAATGTTTGTCAAAGCCCCCCCCTTTTTTTGCATTATTAGGATAGTTATATGTTTTGGTTTGGTTTGGTTTTTTGCCTGTTAATACAGTGAATTACAGTGATTGATTTTAAGTGTTAAACCAACCTTGCATTCCTGAGGTAAATCCCCCTTGGTTATATGATGCGGTGTCCTTTTTACACGTTGTTGGGTGTTCTGACTCATGAGGGATTCTGCTCATGAGGGACACTGGTCCACAGTCTTTGCCTTGTTTTGTATCAGGGCACTGCTGGCCTCATGGAGTGGGTGGAGAAGTACTCATCCTCTCCCACCGGAGGACCTCGGGAAGAATTACTGTTATTTCTTCCTTAAATGTCTGATAGAATTCATCAGTGAAGTCATCTGGACCAAGCGTTTTCTCTGTTGAAAGACTTTTATATATAAATTTACTTTTTCAATAGATAAAGGTTATTTGGGTTATCTATTTTGACTTGAGTAAGTTTTGGTGATTTGTATGTTTCCAGGAATTTGTCCATTTCATCCATGTTCTAAAATTTCCCCAAAGGTTTTCAGAATATTCCTTTGTCATTGTTTTAACACCTATGAGATATGTAGTGATTTCTCATCTCTTGTTTCTGATTTTGGTGGTTTTCTTTTCCCTCTTCCTCTCTTTTCTGATCAGTCTAACTAGGGGTTTATCAATTTTAATGATTCTTTCAAAGAACCAACTTTTGGGTTTTTTTTCCTATTGTTTGTTTTCTATTTCATTGATTTCTGCTCTTTGTTATCTCTTTCCTTTGTTTGCTTTTTCTTAAGGCTGAAGCTTACATCATTGATTTGAGAACTGTTTTATATTCTAATATGGTCATTTAATGCTATAAATCTCTAACCACTGTTTTACCTGCATTCCACAAATTGTGACACATTATGTGTCCACTTCCACTAAGTTCAAAATGGTGTCTAGTTTCCTTTGTGATTTCCTCTTTGAACCAGGGACTATTGAGAAGTGTGCTTATTTCATTTCCAAATATTTGAGGATCTTTCCAGGTATCTTTCAATTACTGATTTCTAGTTAACTCTCTGTTGGTCAGAGAACATATTTTGCATGTGCTCAGACTTGTTTTATTGTCCAGAACGTGGTCTGTCTCGGGGAACGTTCTACATGCAAGTCCTGTTGCTGCCCCCGGGTGGGGTGCTCGTCTGTAAACACAAGCAGGTCAAGCCGGTTGATGGCATGGTTCAAGTCCTCTACATCTTTACTGATCTTATGTCTACCTATCCTATCAGTTATTGAGACTGGAGTGCTGAAATCTCCAACTGTAACTGGATCTGTACGTCTCCCTTCAAGTATATCATTTTGTGCTCCTTGTATTTTGAGGCTCTGTTATTAAGTGCATACGTATTCAATATGTTTTCTTGATGAGCTGACTGTCTTTGCCAGTATACCATATCATTCTTATTCCTAGAAAGGCTTCTGGTCCTGAAATCTAACTTATCTGACTCAACCATCTCCGGATTTGCATTTGTGTAGTACATCTCTTTCCAACCTTTTCCTTTAAACTGTGTCTTTAGGGACGCCTGGGTGGCTCAGTCGGTTAAGCATCCAACTCTTGATTTTGGCTCTTCGGCTCAGGTCGTGATCTCAGGGTTGTGCGATCAAGTCCTGCATCCAGCTCCCTGCTCAGCAGGGAGCTTCTCTCTCTCCCTCTGCCCCTCCCCCCTCACTTGTCCTCATGCGCGCTCTCTCTCTCTCTCAAACAAATAAAATCTGTTAAAATATAAAAATATAAATTGTGTCTTTATACTTAATGCAGATAGCACTTTAATCTTTTTGATCTGACAATCTCTGACAAAATGTCTCTTATTTGGAGTTTTCAGGCCAACCACATTTGACGGGATTGTCAATGTGGTTGGGTTTAAATCCATCATCTTTCTATGTGTCCTATCTGAATTTCTTTGCTTCATTTTTTCTTTTTTCTGTCTTCCTCTGGACTCGTCATTTTTTAAATGACTTGATTTTACTTTTACTACAGCTTGTTAGCCAGACCCCCTACTGCTTTTTAGTGAAATGGGTTTTTCAGGGTTTACAACACACGTTCACTACATCACCGTCTCACTTCCCGTAATATTTTAACAGTTCGTGTTCATTTGAAGAACTTTACAACAGTTTCCATCTTGTTCCTCCTGGACCTTGTGCTACATTGTTGCAGACCACGTACTTCCACTTACATTGCAAACTCTACGAGACATCATTATCTTTGAACAGTAAATCATCTGTTTTGTTTTGTTTTCTTAACACAAGGGGACAAACACCTTTTCTACTTCCCTGCACTTTTGCTGCCCTCCATTCCTTCAGATCCGAATTTCTGACTCCTCCCTGAAGGAGCTCCTTCACAGTTCTAGAGAGAGTCTGCTGGAGATACATTCTTTCAGCTTTTGAACTCCCAAAAGTCTTTATTTTGACTCTACTTTGGATAGATACTCTGTTGTCTTTAGAACTGTAGCTTGAAGATTTCCTCCTCTCAGTATCTGGAAGATGCTCCTCTGTCTTCTCATCGCGTACCTTCTGATGGGAAGCGTGCCCTCATTCCATCTTTGTTCCTCCGTGCATAGTAGGGTTTTGCCTCTGACTGCTTCTAAGATTTTTCTGCTTTTAAAATTTCCAGAAAGTTGATTACGATGTGTGCATTGGGGTGGTTTTCTTCCCGTTTCTTCTGCTTGGGGTTTGTTGAGTGTCTTAGAAATGAGCTTTCATCAGATTTGGGAAAATTCTAACTACTATTTTCTTCAAATATTTCCCACCACACACACCTCTTCTTTGAATTCAATTTCATATGCTATTCCACCTGGTATGGTCCCACCCACACCCTGTTCCCTTTTTTCCTGCTGTTTTCCGGGTTTCACTGGAGAAGGCTTCTAGGGCAATCTCTTCACGAATACTGATCTTGTCTCTACTGGTCTGACCTAGTCTGAGCCCCACCCAATGCATTTTCTAGAAGACTCACTGGGTCTTTTCCATACCTTCTGCTTTCTCCCTTTTAACACATTTTTAAAGATTTTATTTATTTATTGGACAGAGAGAGACACAGCGAGAGAGGGAACACCAGCAGGGAAAGTGGGAGAGGGAGAAGCAAGCTCCTCGCTGGGCAGGGAGCCCGATGTGGGGCTCGATCCCAGGACCCAGGGATCACGACCTGAGCCGAAGGCAGATGCTCAGCGACTGAGCCACCCGGCACCTCTCCTTGTTCACGTTTGCTCTGTGTCACTGAACATATGGAGTGCGTTTATAATTGACATGTTAACATCCTCACCTGTTAATTCTACTGTCTGGACAGATGTGGTTCCAGCCAGATCTGTTTCTCATTGTTGATTTCTCTCCTCTTCTGGGTTATACCGTCCCACTTATTTGTAGGGCCAATCGTTGGCTCCACACATTGTGAACCTGATGTTGTTGGAGGCTGTTTTGCTGCAGTCCTTCTGGGGGGGTTTACTTGGGGGTGTAGTTGAATTCCTTAGAGTCAGTTTGGTGCCTCGAGGCTTGCCGTAAGCTTTGTCAGCTGAGTCCTGGGCCGGCTGCATCCAGGGCTAAGGCAATGACCTTCTGAGGACTCTACCCCACGGCCTTTGAACTGTGAGGTCTTTCTGTGTGTCTGGTGAGAACACCAACTTCATTCCCAGGCCTGGGTAAACCACAAGAACTTACTCCTCTCCGCCGCTTTCTCCCCTCAGCTTGGTGGTATTTGCACACATGTGCACAGATCAGCGCTCACCCAACGACCAGGAGGACTCCCTCCTGAGCTCTCTAGAGCCCCTTCTCTACACAATCTCTGCATCTCCACTGTTTCCCCCATAATTCTAGCCTTGGTAGAACCCCTTGATGCCAAATTGTCTCCAGCTGGTCCTGGGCTCCCTCTCCCTGTGCTCAGCTGGAGACTGTGGGCAATAGATGCCAGGGGCTCCCCTCACAGGGACGACTGTCCCATGCCCTGCTGTGCATCCGCTGAGACCTACAGCCTTGCACACCTGTTTGCTTTCCTGCTGTTTGTTTCAGGATGTGAAATCCAGTCCGTGTCTCCCCATCATGGCTACAAGTTGGGGCTGACACCTCACATTTTTTTTCTGAAACCTTGTATTTTAATTCAATTTTCCACGAATCCCAAGTGCACATCTCCAATGGACTTCAACGGTCCTCACCTGAGAAGCACCGAGCTGTAAATACATCTCAAGCAGGACCTCCGTCACCAGAGTGGGCCTGCCTACCACGCAGCTAACTTACAGCCAGCTCTTGAAAAGAAAAAAAGCAGTTACCTTTCTCTTTCCAGTCTCAGATCACTCACTCTCAATGGAAGCATCTCACTAGAAGCCTGTTTGCTATTTTAGAAGGAACGCTGGGATCGTGCGCTGCCCACGTGAACCGCGAGCAGCGAGCCTGCCGCTAATTAGCAAACAGACAAGCCGTGCGCGAGCTAGGCCACGTGCCGGAAACACACCACCGTGAAGCGCTCACGGCCCTTCTTCTCCTCGATTCAGCGCTCCTCCTGATGTATTCGGCGAGGTCAGGAACATCGCTGATGTCCTGTCCTGAGTAGCTCAGCCCCCGATGTCACCTCCTCCTGATGCAGAGCTGGGGCTGAGGCAGGAGCCCCTGCAGAGGCCAGGAGGTGTCTGAGAAGTCTCCAGACCAGCAGCTGATGCGCCAGCACGGGGGGCAGATGGGGTGCTGCTCCACACGGGGGGAGGCGGGTGTGCGGGGGCCACAGCGCAGGGGAGGGCACGTCTCGGGGTGCTGCCAGAGCCCATGTTGCAGGGGCAGCAGGGCCCCTCCCCTCCTCACCCCTTCCCGGCGTTCAACAAAGCCAAGAGCCCGGTCCCGGACTCGTGAGACGGATGCAGGTCCCTTCTCAGGCATGTGATTTGAAAATATTTTCTCCTATTCCATGGGTTGTCTTTTCTACTTTCTTGATGGCATCCTTGGAAGCACAAAGGTTTTTTAATTTTGATCTTAAAAGCAGCCACAGAAAAAACAGACCCCCTTCACGGAAGAGAGAGCCTGGCGATGGTTTCTTACCGCACGAAGGATGGCACATAGACCCTGAACGTGCTAGAAGGGCCCCCTGCCCCCGAGAAGCCCCTGAAGGAGCAGGGAAAGCCTTTCAGACAAACAGAAATGGGAAGGGTTTGCAAGCAGCAGAGTCCAACTGAAGGGGTCTCTAACACACACATGCTTCAGGCAGGAAAAGTGCTCTCACAGGGAAGATCGGAGCCGCAAAACATAAGAAAAAGCTAAGAAAGTGGCAAATACATGTACAAATCTGAAACAGGAAGTAATACAGAAGAATGTCTGGTGAGGTTAAAAAAAATTAAACACAACGCACGTGTTGGGAAGGGACCTTCGGCGTGTGCGAGTCCCTGGGCCATCCCCAAGAGTAAAGAACGGGTTAATGTCAGATAACTGACAATTATGAATGCTGTAATTTCTGGGAAAACCATCAAAAGAAGAGTCTGTAACTTCCAAACTGCTAGAGGGCATAAAAATGAAAGGATCAGTAATTACCTCAAAAAAAAAAAAAAAAGGCAAGGAAGGGGGAGACACGGCACAGATAGAGCCATCAGCAAAATACAAGGTGACAGACCGAAACTCAATTCGTCAGTAATTACAGTTAAAGGAAACCGGATAAAGACTCCAGTTAAAGTTTTTAATTGATTGTCAGACTTTAAAAAACGATTGTCAAACTTCAATTTAAAAAAACTTTAATCATACGCTACTTCTGTGGCACATCTACGATATAAAGAGGCAGGAAGGTTAGAAGCAGAGAAGGAGATCTGCAGGCACGTGCGAACCCACAGTCGCCGGCTCCGCATGTGAATTTCCAAGCAGAGGTAAAGCCCAGAGCATCACTGGGGGGAAGAGCACATCATCGTGGCAGACACCCCAGCCACAAGGAGGGTACAACAACGTAAAACTGTATCACTAATAACATGGCCCCCGACTACATAAAGCGAGTGGATGGCAGGGCAAGGATGAGACAGATCTGGGGTGATAAGTGGACCTCTTTCCTAAGTGACAGAGCAGGGACATCTACGAAAAAACCACTAAGGACCAGAAGGTCGGACACAGGTTCTGGGAAAGGCCAGACAGGAAATACTGTAGTTTTTTTTAGGCCAAGTGGTCTCTACCACAACGACTCAACTCTGTCCTCGTGCAAAACAGCCTTGAACGACACAGAAACCAATGAGTGTCTCTGGGATCCCATAAAATTTTATTTATAGAAACAGGTGGCTGGCGCCTGGGGGGCTCAGTTGGTTAAGCGTCTGCTTCGGCTCAGGTCATGACCTCAGGGCCCTGGGATCGAGCCCCGCATCGGGCTCCCTGCTCAGTCTGCCTCTCCCCTGCTTGTGTTCTCTCTCTCTCTCAAATAAATAAAATCCTTAAAAAAAAAAAAATGAAACAGTTGGCAAGCCAGATTTGGCCTATGAGCTGTGGTTTGCCAACCTGACACAGAAGGTCTGAATACCATGATTCATAAACTTCACGAACCTCCCTCCACAAAACACCGTCCCCACCAACTGCAGAATATAGTTGTTTCAAGGACACTTAGAACGTTTCCAAAATTCAACCAGATGCTGGGCCATAAAGCAAGTCGCGCCAAATTTCCAAAGACAAGCATCAGTCAGAGCATATTCTTTGACCACAATTCACTGAAGCTAAAAAAATTATAATAATTTAAAAACACAACAAAAAGTTATTTGGTAAAATCGCCATATGTTTAGAAATCCGAAATAGTTACCAATGGTGAAAAATTTACATATTAAAAAATCCACTGAACAGAATAGTAACAAAAGGATTTCCTACCACAACTCATAAAGGCTAAGACAGCTCAGCGGGCAAGGGGAGACACCTAAGTGCAGGGCAGGAAATTTTAAGAGACTGAAAACAAACGATACAAAACATGACTCAAGAAATGAGAGAAAACGTAAATGAAGAAGGAAGGAAATAACTGAAAAAACAGAAATTAATGAAATAAAAACTGTACCGAAAGCCAGAAAGTTGGCTCTTTGAAACGATCGATAAAATTGACAGAGTTTTGAGAGAGAGAGAGAGAGAGAGAGAGAGACGCGTGAATAACATCGGGAAAAACCACCAAACGCTGCAGGTTTTTAAGACCAAGCGGGGTTCGTGGACAGCTTTACGGCAGGTCACTCCGAATAGAGCTGAAAGGACCAAGTTCTGGGAAGAAAAATCAGCAAAATGCTTAAGAAGACACAGAAACCCCCCCTCCCGACAACCGCAGCAGGGGTCCCGGCACCGCGAGCCTGTGCACCCGGGGACCGCCTCCTCTGCACGCGGCGGGCGCCCCAGGCGGCGTGGCTGCCAACAGGACCACAGTCTCCCCCCAAATCAGCGACATCAGACCGGCCCGTGAGAGTGGAAAGAGACACGGGGCAGGATGCGAGTGATTCCGCAGGTGCCCGGAGGCCACCTGGCGGGGACGCTGGAGTGCTGGTGCCAGGCTTGGGCACCGGGCTGAGGCGAACCCCAGCTCTGCCGCGAGCCCGCGGTTCCATCAGACAAAAGCTGCTGTGTGGCGACTGCCACGCTTTGGAAGAGCAAATCCAGCCGGATGGTGAACGGGACTCTGAAGGTGGCCGCGGAGAGGGGTGGCCGACACGGGAACGAGACAGACGGCGGGCACGGTCAGTGCTGCGGGGTGCCCACACTCGAGGTCGGACCCTCAGCCAGGGGCGATGACCGCACGGGCCACACGGCCGCTCCTTCCAGAAGGTGCCAAAGGAGCAGCGTGAATGAAGAGGAGTCCGGAGGGGCTGGGGGCACTCGCCACAGTGTGATCTCCAGCTGAGACCAGGGAGGGGCTTGCTGCAGGCGCACTGACTCAGAAAGGCACTACCCAGGTCACCCGCACTCCAATGTTCCCAGGACAGAGAAAGAGGGGGAAGGACGGAGTGGGGGGAGGAGGAGGGGGAGGGTGGGAGGGAGCATCAGCTGCACTTGGGACCTGGCCCCCAGCCCTGGGGACTATTCTGGGATGTTCATGAAGGCTCTGAAACAGGGTTACGCATGCTGGGGACAGTGGTGACCAACTGGTCAGGGGCGCCTCTTTCAGGGGACAGAGCCAAAGGCTGATGGGAAGAAAGTCCCCAGGACCCAGCTGTCCCTCCTGGAGGCGCTTAGCAGAGGACACAGCACGCAGACTCCAAAACCAGGCCGGTGGAGTCCAGGGACCTCAGGCCGCAAGCTTGTGGTCTGCTGGCCTCACTGTCCTGGGGGTGTCCGCCTGGGGACGCCCAGGACTCCAGGGTCCCAGAACCTGCAGGAGGCTCTGGGCCTCATCCTCCAGAGTCACCAGCCTGGAGGGAATAAGATACAACCTTCTCTGTGTCACAGCTTCCCAATCCAGAGCGACTCGATGCTTCTCCCCTAAAATATCTACGTGAGAGACTTCACCACAGACGAGGGCCAGTATATGTCTTTGTGCCTTCAGGGCCTTTGTGGGGTGTGGCCCTCAGGCCAGTGTCGGCCCTGGCTGGCCGCACAGCCACTTGGTGTTTGCTCCCGTGGCACAGGCACGCAAGGTCCACACAACAAGGGAGAGCCTACGTCCGGGGCCTGGGCATGGGATGCAGCTTGGCGGCTGGCCTACTGTCTCTAAGGCCCCAAGGCCAGAGGTGACCGGAGGAGCTGGATGGTAGCTTCCCATAGCCCAGTCAGGACACAGCACAGAGGCGGCCTGGACCACCGGCTGGCCCTCTGGCCCAGTGGCCCTCCGGGATGGAGGTCTCCACACAGAACGTTCCAGGAATGCAGCCACCTACGAGGTACACCCAGAAAGACCCGCTCTGCCTTGTCAACCCAACACAACCCCGGGGAGGCGTGGGGCTCCCACCCCCCTGCCTCTCTCAGCCACACCTGCCACAGGCAAGGGCGGGCCACTCTGTCTTCTAGTATAGACGGGCCCAAGCATTTCCACAGTGGAACACACAGCCTTTTAAAATTCTGGGTGTGGACCATCTACACAATCCATGTCTACACTGTAAAGGAGCCATGACAGGATATTCTAGTAACGATAACAGCAAACTCACTGGGTGCTTGGTATTTGCAGACCCTGTTGTGAGCATTTTCCATGGACCAAGCGCACTTGCACAAAGGAGGCATGGGGTCCGGCGGGTAGACTCTTACACATTAGCCCCGACTCACTTGTCTGGGGCTGCACGTTCCGGAGATGAGGGGCTGCCCAGGGTCCCACGCAGCCTCCCCCTGCCCTACGAAGCTCCCGAGAATCGTGACCAGCACCATCTAGTGGGAACATGACATGGCCCACGGATGCAAGCCACACTCTCAATTTTATATTCTCTAGCAGCCACATTAAAAAAGCCACAAGAAACAGACAAAAATCATGTAGTCATATTTTATTTAACCCAATTAATCCAAAATATTATCATTTCAACTTCTAATCAATACGAAAGAACATTCATGAAATATCTTACATTTTCTTTTTTTATACTAAATCTTTGGATGCGCCTTTCACAGTGAGCGCACGTCTGAATTCAGAGTGGGCGGGGGGACATGGACCCGTGAGGTGTGGCCCCAGGCGCTGTCTCAGGCAGCACAAGCTTTTTTGATAGGACACTCTCAGGATTGTCTTGCTCCCACTTCCCGTTTCCATTCCCACGGTTTTCAGAGCCTTAAGTTTCACTAGTTCTTCTGCTTCAAACGTCTCTATAAGGATGAATTAATTCCTCCACTGGTGAGTAGGTACAGGGGGTTCAATATTTTATGTGTTTTTTTTCCTAAAGTACTTCCTGATTTAAAAAAAAAGCCAACTCGTTCTAGGAAATACAATATAATCACAAGTTACAGAATAGAAATTAGATAAAATTATTAAATACTTCCAATTTTCTTTTTCTTCTACAAAATTTGGAAGGAGAAGAAGAAACCAATCACCTTCTGGAAATAAGTGCATCATAAATGACAAAGAATAAATGATGAGTAATTACCATCGTTCCCTTTTCAAGTTTCTTCTTTTCCTCAAAATGTTCTTGTTAAGCCCAGGCAGGCAGCTGCCGGCCACGGCCTGGACCTTGCGAGCCGTCACTTCCCAGGGACCGCGTCCCCAGTGACGCCGGCATTCGCCGTCAGGCACGAAGCTTCTTCATGGTGACCTCGGTGGGAGGTGGGATGAGAGGAGGTGAAGCAAGGCAGGGTCCCATGTGGACACCAAGCTCAGTGCAGCCCGTCGGACCCCAGAGGGTCCACGACCACTGCCAGCACCACCCACCAGCAAGGACGCCGCCGCTCAGGGAAAAGGAAACGCACTTCGGGATGACGCTCCCGCACGAGCTCGGAGGCTGGGGGCCACGCACAGACCGCCGCCACCAGCGTGTGCCTGGCACAACAGGTCTCGACTAGAATGCACGTCACAGAACACGGCCGAACAGTTCCCTTCTAATCCCCTGAAATCCCGTGAGTAATCGGGGCTTTACAAGAGCTCCTGGCAAATAAAGATAGCTTACTGTTCTGGGTGGATGATGTCCTCCCCGGATTCACACACTGAGGGCCTGCCCCCAGGGCCTCAGAAAGAGGCCACATCTGGAAACAGGCTCATAGCAGACATAGCTTGTGAAGACAAGGTCCCCACGGTGGGCCCTAATCTAAGACACACAGACATGCATGTAGGAAGGGCACCACGTGGAGGGGTGGGGAAGACCGTCGTCTGCAAAGCAAGGACCGAGGCCTGGACACAACCTCCCTCCCGGCCCCCAGAGGAAACCAACCCCACAGACACCTGGGTTTAGACTTCTAGCCTCCGGAGCTGTGACCCAACACTCCTGCTACGTAAGCTACTTGGTTACAGTAGCGCTTAACGAACTAACAAACTCACCATTACAGTCTCATCGTAAGACGTTTCTCACTCGTTTCCATTCTCTCTCTCCCTGCCCTCCCCCCACCGCCCACCGTCTCAGGAGGGTGAACTCTGCCGTCAGACCACCAGCCCTGGAAACAATCTTTCCAGCTGTGCACGGACAACACACTGCTAAGTGTCACGCGTGTCACACCCGAAACGTGTGGGTGACCGCTCCCTGCTCCCCTCGTGTCCGCACACAGGGGAGGCCTGGCACCTCTCTACCACGGGCCTGTGGCCTCCCTTCCCTGGTGGAGGTATGAGCAGAGATAAGGTCACTATTGTTAACTAAACCTGTCCTACCAGCTGTGTGACTGCACATTTCCAGGTTCATCTGCAAAAAACCACAGGCGTAGATATGACCTACACACCCACAAACAGCAATAAGCAAAATTGTGACAAAAGGGAACCATGCCCACAGCAAACAGGCCGCGGCCCTGGGAGCCGTGCGCACAGCACCAGACGCTCAGGGCCCACGTGGCCCCACGGCCCGCTGCGTCCAGCGGCTCCCGCAGCACCAGACAGGCAGCGTCAGAACCCCGCGAGCAGAGGGACAGGTGCCCTTCCTGTCCCCTCCAAGCAGCCATGCACCTGCCACCCAGGGACCTCGTCAGCGAGCGGGCCCTGCTCCTGTCACACTGGTGGCTTTCAGGAAGAAAAGACGCTACTCTGGGATTTGCTGAGCCATGAAATGATTCAGCGGCAAAGAAAATCAGAAGCTGGCACCGACATGTCACCCTGCTCCGGGACGACACACAGACACCCCATTCTGGTGTGGGCTGGCGGAACAGCCTCCGCTGGGCTCCACAGACACGCTGGGACCCCGCGAGCCGCTCTGCTGTAACGCCCCACGCTTCTGCAACCTCGGACAAAAACCACCCGCTGCCCCAGCTCCGGCGCACGGAGGAGAGCGGGGAGGAGCCGAGTCTGCGGACAGACACGCCGGATGCTGGTCCCGCGGCCGCTCGGGACAAGCCGTGCAGAGCTTGACCCTGCTTTCTACTCTCGCTCCCCTGTCTCCAGGAGGCGCCCACCAGCCTGAGTCACCTTCTACGTGCTCTGGTCCCGGGGGCAACCCGGCCAAGACCCGTGGACGCCGCCCCATGGACAGCGCTTCCCCGCACGCACGTGGCACATGATGTATGCACCCCTTTCCGAAGTGCCTCCACAGTATGCGCTGGCTGCATACCCAGTGGAGTCAAGACCAACCTCCATGGTCTTTCCCCAATGACAAGGCAAACGGCAAAGGTCAGCAATATGACGTGGGCTAAAGGAAGTGGGCCACAAGGACAGCGTGCCAGGCGTGACTGTGTTAGAAGCAAGTGCGTGTGCGTCTTAGGTCAGACTCGGGGTGGGGGGAGGCTCCCTAGCAAAGTGACGGCCAGGGTAGAGGATGCCGAAGAACTCACGGGCAAAGACGGGAGAGTGGTCTCCACGAAGGTGCGTGAAGGCCTGGGTCAGGTGTAGCGGGAGCAGGGCGTCAGTGGGGCGTCACCGCAGGGGATTAGAGCAGAGGGAGCACGGCAGTGAATTCACTGGAGTAACCCAGAGTGGCCCGCCCGGGGCTGGAAGCAGGGGGTTCCACCGGTGAGTGGCTGGGGGAGGGTGAGGGACACGGAGGAAAGGGGGTCCCTGGCAGGGCCTGGGGAGACGGAGGAAGGGTTGTGGGTGCCGGCACAATGGACAGACAGGAAGGACCCGCTGAGCTCCCAGTGCCCACGTGAGAGGCAATGCGCAGTGTGCGGCAGAATGTGCAGGCCTGGGAACCAGAGCTGGGGGGGGGGTCACCACAGAGCGTGAAGAGAGGCCCAGACGAGCCCCGAGAATAACTCCGGTCTAGACACTGAACAGGCTTTCCTTCCCATTTAGATTCTGGTTCCGAAATCTACACGTGCGACTTCCCCACACTGATGTCAGCGTCGTCTTTTCTCAAACGCCTGCAGTCCCTGCGTGTACCACGCACCGCGTGTAGATGGCGGCTCTTAGCGACAAACACGCCCCACCTGAACGAAGCTGCGCGCATGGTGACTTCGCTGGTTCTAAAACAGCAGGGATCAGCTCAGGTGGACGGATGGCAGGAGGTCAGCAGAAGGCCGAGGTCACTGAGGACAAATTCCGAGCCACATTTGCAACTGCGTCTGAAACTCGTTACAGCGCTTGACAAGGACGAGCTGGGGAGGGAGGGTCTTCTTGGCTCGACTCCCCGAGAGCACATTAGTCTTCCCAGGTGACCTCCGTCACTGCATACACCCAAGTCTGCACGTTCTCTCCCCTCCACCATCGGCAGACCTTATGAGTCACAGTGATGTCTTTAGAAGTCCGCTTGAGTCCAGAAAACTGACCTGGGGCGCCTGGGTGGTTAAGGTCTGACTCTTGGTTTCGGCTCAGGTCGTGATCTCAGGGTCGTGAGATCGAGCCCCACGTCAGGCTCTGAGCTCAGCCGGGAGTCTGCTTGGGATTCTCTCCCTCTGCCCCTCCCACACTGGTGCACTCCCTCCCTCTCTCTGTCTCTCTCTTTCTCTCTCTCAAATAAATAAATAAATCTTAAAAAAAAGAAAGAAAAATTAACCTAACACAGTCCCAGATCAGTCCCACTCCGGGGCTTCTGGCGGCAGCAGAGCCTCTCCGGGGAGACTTGCGGGAACCTACGGACAGGCTCACCTGGACGTCAGCCCACAGTGCAAATTTACACGAGAGACTGGCTTCTGGGAGTGAGAGGCAGCCCAACGAGTGGTGGAATTCACCTGGCACACACCTGGCGCCACTGTGATTACTGTCACAGTCACTAGTAGTTTGATAGTAGTACTGGCTGTATAGCCAGCGTTCGAGATAACGGGAAATCAAAATCCATGCAAGGAACAGAACACCAGCAAGAAGAGCAGTAGATTTGGAAGGAACCGAAGAGAAGTTTGTTTTTTAAAGATTTACGTATTTGAGAGCGAGAGAGGGCGCGTGCGTGCATGTGCACACGGGTGGGGGGGAGGCAGGGAGGGACAGGGAGAGAGAGAATCTCAAGCAGACTCCCCGCCAAGGGCAGAGCCCAACGCGGGGCTCAACCTCACGACCCTGAGGTCATGACCTGAGCCGAAATCAAGAGTTGGATGCCTAACTGACAGTCCCCCAGGCGCCCCAAAGAGAACGGAAGGTTTCATGAGCTGGTTCCACAGCAGACAAGGCCAGGGAGAAGGCAGAGCTGGGGGCCTGAAGAAACCGCCCAGGACACAGCACAAAATGACAGAAAGAGCAGCAGCACAGGGGCGCCTGGGGGGCTCGGTTGAGCGTCTGACTCTGGCTCAGGTCATGACCCCGGGGTCCCGGGATCGAGTCCCTGCATTCGGCTCCCAGCTCCGCGGGGAGCCTGCTTCTTCCTCTGCTGCTCCCCCTGCTTGTGTGAGCTCGCTCTCTGACAAATAAATAAAATCTTTAAAAAAAAAGAGAGAGAGAAAAAGCACAAACAAGGGAGAAGATGCTGGAGGACAGTGCGGTAAAGTCAAGCAGCACTCAACAAACTAACGGCCAGAATTTCTCCAGAATTATGAAAACAGACAACACTTTTATCTCCAGGAAGCACATGGAATCCAAAGCAGGATGAGTTGGAAGAAAGCCCCCCCGTAGTGAGACGGAAGACCGCCAGAGGGAGGGAGCACAGAGTGGCCTGAGAGAACCAGAGACTGGCACAGGAGGCCAGCTGGCGGGACGACCGAGTCCCGGGGCAGCCACCGCGTCGGCCAGAGCACGGTGACGTGACACCATCCAAGTCTCCAAAACGGCCGGACACTCAGTGCCACAGACACCGTGGGTCTCTGCCCAGAAGGCACTGGAGCTGAAGCCAGTAATAAAAATGTGACCTAAAATCGCCGAGCATTTAGGAAGTAAAAGCTCCTTCTGTTTCACTCACGGATTTCACTCGCAGGTCACGGGAGAACAAGGACATCTAAAAGTGCTTAGACCGAGCAGTGAGCGTACTGCAGCCCAAACACATGGCACGCAGCAGAGCAGGGCGGAGACGGGGGGAGCCCGAAAGGCTGACGACAGAAATCAAGTCTGAAAATTATGAAGCTGTGCTTAGAAAAAGTCACGAAAATAAAAAAATAATAATGAGTCAACTCAGTAACCTAGAAAGAGACACGGGAATAAACCCATGGAGCACAGCGAGAAGTGACGTCGGGGAAGACAGAGGAGCCGCAGGGCTGAGCCCAACCGACCGTGGCCTCTTCGTCCACGGGAATAAAGTAATGGAGAGAAACCTGCGCTAAGATGAGTCAAGAAAACAGAAAAGCAGAAACAATTTTAGAAATGAAAGGAAACTTAATGTCAGAGATTTGAAAACCAAGAAAATACTATGACCTTTGCACCAAGAAATGGAAAATGTGAATGAAACGGGTAACGTGGCGGAGAGCCCCGAGATGACCCCCGTGGGTAACAGCCCTGCGCAACCCCCTCGCCACAGCTTCTCACGGAAGGGGCTCGAGGCGAGTCCTGGCGGACCACGTGTGGGATGAGGCTTCCCAACACCGGGACCTCCTTCCTGCCGTCCCTGCGTGTACCACGCACCGCGTGTAGATGGCGGCTCTTAGCGACAAACACGCTCAGAACCACCACCGGCAACGAGCTGCGTCCGACAATAACACGGGAGTGAGCTTGGAAGGGGGCCTTCCGTCGGGCCCTCGGGTAAGACCTTGTTCGCAGCCTGTGAGAGCCCAGACCCCCGGACCACGGAAGCGGGGGGACGATGCGGGCTGGTGTCACTTGTGACATGGTGACAGCGAGCACATGCAGGTTAGGCCCTGGAAAAAGAAGCTACCAAACTGTATTCAGACAGGACTGGAAACCCTGACAGATCTGCAGCTCTTAACGAGAAGAACCAGGACGCCATCACGGATCCACACAGAGGCCAGGCCGGGACCAAGAAACCACATGAAACACACGACCCTGGTCTTATAGAAGCCCTACGACACAGCACAGGGAGGGGCAACGCCGGCCAACTCAAGTCAGGACACTGGCTTCATCCACACACCAGACCACATGAGGACAGGATGTGATAAAGGACAATTATAAGCCAAACTCACTTTGAACACAGGTGTAGACAATCCCATACAAAATATTACCCACCAACCAAACACAGTAACGTAGCAAAAATAATACACCACGGCCAAGCTGGGACATTTCCAGGAAGGCAAAGAAGGACTCATGTACCTCACCAATTAACAGATAAATGGAAAAATCATATGTGATCTGCCTAATACATGCAGAAGTCTTTGTAAAACATTTTCAGCAAAATATTCTTAGAAACAAGACAACTTTCTTAAACTGAAAGGGGGCATCTATAGAAAAATAAGCAATCTCTGTTTCTGTAACTTCACTGTTTGGGACAGGTGACATTGCCCAAGGAGGTATATTGATGTCGGTGCCCCTGCCACGCTGTCCCCCGGCCCCCCCATGCAAAGGAACCGCTGACCTCTTGACTCCCCTCCCGGTACGTCATCATCCAATAGGACAGCTTGAAAAGGTGCTCTCACCTCTCTCCCCCACCCCACGTTCATGGTTCGGAGCTTCCCCTGGGGGACAGGAAGCCAGCCAGCCCCCAGAGACGGGCCCCTGGGCTATGCCCATGCCTAACCCTGGCCAGGTCACTTCACGCCGGCAAAGGGTACCTGGAGTACCTGGAGTGTGTGTCCCAGGAGCGTGGCTGACGCCCTGGTCACATGTGACTGTGAGGAGCCTCCGGGGTGGGGTGCATCCCACTCCGGGATGTGGGACCTGCGGCCCGTGTCACTCCTGGCTGGGGCCAATGGCACCTCGGAGTCCCTGGGCACCCAAAGCACGCTGCCTGCCACTGGGCACTGTCCGCTAGGCGGGACCGCTCACCCTTAGTTCACCCGCACCGGCTGGACGGCCCTCGTCACCATCACAGCTGTGTGCCACCCTCCTGCCACCACCGTGGGCACATGCACAAGCTGACCATCCCCTCATGGTTGGCTGGCGTTTTCCTGGTCAGCCCTGGAAGCACCGTGTGTCCAGACAAGTCCGCGGTCCCCATGTTCTCTCCTGAGACCCCCACCCCCACCCCCGGCCTACAGTGAGCTGCCTGCTCTTTTCTCCCTGACAGGCACGGTCTCTGGACCATGCACAGCAGGTGCCCCGGGAAGGTCAGTGAGCCGGGTCTCTGTCGCCCCTCCTGGGTCAGGCTCCAGGCGGTGCAGGCGCTCAGCACCCCGCCGGCCTCTCCAACCACGGAAGCTTTCGAAGCGTCGCTGGAGGCCGCACCGTGTGGGTTTCCTGGTCAGGCTCTTCGGTTCACTGATGATACATCTGTTGGATTCCTTTGCCTGCCTTCTGTCTCTATAATTTTCTCACTGACTCTTTTTCAAAACTTTTGATTTCAGTATAATATACACACAGGAAAGTGCACACATTACAAGAGTGCTGCTCACACTTACACGCACCACACACATCCGTGCAACACGTGGCTCGAGGAAGAAATGCTGCAGCGCCCCGAGGAGCCCGTGCACGTCCCCGCCCTGCCGGACAGCCTCCGGCAACGCTGTGCTTCGTGTGAACAGAACCAGGCGTGTACACCTCTGCCTGGCACGCCTGTGAGGTCCACACATGTGCTTGCACGTGGAACAGCTTCGTTCTCTCCCCACCGTGTGACTATTCCAGAAGTTCCCTCTTCATGTTCTTTGCAGATGGGCATTCAGAGCATTTCCAGGGTTTGTGCACTTAGACCACGGCTGCCGGGACATCCCGCACGGGGGTCCTGATGGTCACGTACTGGTGCGCACACAGGAGTGAACCCCCTCCTGGGCAGGTCCCACCACATGGTCTCCTCCGCGAGGCCCCCCATTTGCTCTACACCTTCCCCAACACTGGGTCTCTCTGCAGCCTTTCCATGTCACAGCCCCTGGTGGGGGGGCCAGCACCTCACTGGGGCTTCATTTCCACGTCTCCCTGATGTGCAGATGAGTCTTTACGCTCTCTCTTTATTTTTCGTAGTCTTCCCACCTCTGATCCCAGGGAGAGCTACGGAGGACTCAGAGCTAAGATGGGGGGGGGCGGGGGGGCACTGTCGGGTGAGCGTCCAACTCTTGGGGTCGGCTCAGGTCATGATCTCAGGGTCGTGGGATCAAGCCCCGCAACGGGCTCCTGGCTCAGCGGTGAGTCTGCTTGGGATTCTCCCTCCCTCTGGCCCCCCCGCTAAAAAATAAAAAGAAGAACTAAGATTTGGAACTGCTTAGCTGTTGTGCCAACAGCGGAAGGGGAAACAGCAGTATTTCCCTAAAATCAGAACAAAACCAGGACGCCCTGTCACATTTCCACGCAACATCGTCCTGAAGGCCCCGGCCTGGCCATGAAACAAGAAGGCACAAGCAAGAGACAAAGCCATCCCCATTCCCGGATGACAGGATGTCCACACAGAAAATCCTAAAACAGGGAGGGGCGCACCTGGCTGGCTCAGTCGTTTAAGCACCCGACTCTTGGTTTCTGCTCAGGTCATGATCTCGGGGTCGTGAGATCGAGCCCTGTGTCAGGCTCCGTGCTCAGTGGGGCGTCTGCTGGAGATTCTCTCTCTCCCTCTCTTGGCCCCTCCCCCCACTCACAATCTCTCTCTCTCTCTCAAATGAATAAATCTTTAAAAAAGAAAGAAAGCAGGCCCTAAACACCCACAAATAAATGGCGGGAACTGGAGACTGGCAAGGTGACGGGCTATCAAGACAATACCCAAAATCAAACGCACTTCTGCTCAACACCTAAGTCCTTTTTAGGACTTAGAAAAAAATGTTAATAAAAAACAAAATTTAGAAATGCTGCTTAGAAAAGCAAGAGAAGTCATCAGGGCCCCTGGGAGTAAACTAAGTGCGGACTGCGAGGCAGGCTGAGGAACGAGGGGCCGCACGGGGAGCCACGGACGGTCCACATTAACGACACACAGGCCGTGTTCACGCAGGAGGACCGGCCCGTGACGGCGAAAACGTCCCCCAGTCGATCTACACGGTCCGTGCCCTTTCAGTCAAAGTGCTGACAGTTTTTCATGAGACTTCAGAAGCCGACTTTAACTCCTAACAGACAGAAGCCAAGAGCAGGAATGGCCGGGGGCTCCTGAGACCCCGCAGGAAGGATGAGCACGGACACACGGACCAGACGGACAGAGAACCACACAGAGGGCGCCCGGACACGTGGCCGCAGTGCCACCAGCTGGGCCGGGGGAGAGGGCCGTGCTGAGGACTGCTGTGGACGAGGGGCGCTCCCATGGGGACAGGAGAGCACGGGGCCCCCCACTTCTTGCCACGCACGGAGTCGGCTCCAGAGGGATGAGGGGCCTCCGGGTGGGAGGCAAACCTGAGAACCCCCACAAGAGAATGCGGAGCGCACAGGAGTCCCCCCAGGGCGGGGCAGGGCTCCTCGCCACATGCAAAAGGCATCACCCAGAAAAGGGAAGATGGATGAATCCACAGGAAATGAGGCCTTTTGATTCATCAGAATAAAGAAGACAGGCCGCAGCTGGGAGGAGGCCCGAGGCACACACGTGATGGCACACAGGAAACGGTGGCACGGAACCGCAGGGAAGGACAGCCCATGAAGGCATTCAGTGCGGGAACACGCGTGGCCCGGCCGTGCAGGGAGGTGCTCAGCAGCATCAGGCAGGCAGTGCAAACCAAGGACACAGCTAGACAGCGCGTGTCGCGTCCATTCCACTTGCGAGAACTGACGGCAGTGTCAAGTGCTCGCCAGCACGTGGACCCCCCGTCCGGCGGCTGGTGGTTGTGCAGCGTGGGACCCGCGTCTGAGGACCGGCGGGGCTGCCAGGCGCACTCCCGTGCCCGAGCCTCGCCCCTGCCCCGCCCCCCGTGGCTGCACCTGCAGCACGCCAGCACCCGAGGGGGGTCCAAGGACACGGGTCGGAATTAGGGGTGCTGTCCCGCCAGCATTCAGGCACAGTTTGTAAACATTTTTCGCAGACTTGAGGAGGGCCTCCTGCAAGCACATGGAGACACGTGGGGCTCCCATTCCCTGCCGGACACGGACTCTTGGTGCCACCTTCTCTTCCCCTCCACGCGCCGTCATAGAACCCCCACCCTGCTCCCAGCAGCCGTGCTTGAGACGGACGGACATTTTCGGTTTTCATCCGCACGCGAGACCTTAGATTTCCATCATCCACGTTTTTGCTTCTCGTGGATTTTGTCCTCGTTAGCTCAGTTACTTTATTTCAAAAATTAAACAAATGTTGTAGACTAGATGTTGTAAAAATTGTAACCTATAGGCTGAATTCGGGCAGCAACATTTTTTATTTGGTCTACAGTTTGTTGCAAATAAATAACTGCATACAAAAACCCAGATTTCTGCCTTGTCCTCGGGGACCAAAGATCTACTTCCTCTAGTCATGCACCGACCTGGCCATGTCGGCTGGGGGTCACGCTGGCTGGGGTTCAGTGGCCAAGGGTCAGTGCTCAGTGCTGGGGGTCAGCGCAGGGGGTGAGGGCTCAGTGCTGGGGGTCAGTGTTAGGGGTGAGGGCTCAGTGCTGG